>NC_080704.1:77868494-77954199 GCF_030445035.2 Dasypus novemcinctus
TCAGGCAATACCCTGTAGGGATGCTAGAAGGATACTGTAGACTGCAGAGAGGAAAAGCTTAATCAAAGAAATGACCGAGACTTGGCCTCATTTTAAACCTTGCCTTGTGTTATGTTCTGTGCTGCTATCCTACGCAGTCCTTTGCCTTCAGAGGCTGCCTCCAAGCATCACTCCATTCCTTCAGGGGAAAAGTATGTCAAACACTGCATTCTCCCCAAGTAGGGTCTCCTTCAGACTTGCTTGGACTGACTAGTCAGGCCCTCAGAGCTGGTATGTCCTGGTTGAAGGGGAGTAGACTAATTTGTCACCCTGGTAGCTGATTTATAGTCTGTCTGTCTACCTGATTCTCAGGATAGTTTGGGCACTGTTGAGCAGACCCAGGACTCTGAAGGCTCCTTCAAACTGGAGGATCCCACAGAGGTGACCCCGGGATTGAGCTTCTTCAACCCTGTCTGTGCCACTCCAAACAGCAAGGTACATGGGCTAAAAGGCAGGTGTTTCCAACTGCACTAGTGTGCACCTCTGCGTTAGCTATGGCAGAGATGGGGGGCGGGTGTCAAGGTTCATTCAATTCACTGGGAATTGTGCATAAGTTAAAATCTGTTTTTCCCACAATATTGCACTTTTGTAGTGGCAAGGTTGGGCGGACCTTCTACCCTTCTCAGAGATCTAGTCATACCTGTCTCTGTCCTTCCTAGATCCTGAAAGAGATGTGTGATGTGGAGCACTTGATGTTAAAGAAAACGGCTCCGGCTCCCTCCTGCCTTGACCTCCCGGAGTGGAAACATGCAGCAAGAGAATTCCAAGAAAATAAGGCCCCTGGGAAAAAAAAGAAACGTGCTCTGGCCAGCAATACCAGCTTCTTCTCTGGTTCCTCCCCTTTCGAAGAAAAGGCCCATTGAAATTTGAATCATCATCCCTATCCGCAGTGTGGCTTGGTAGATGCTTTCAGATTGCATTTCAGGTTTCTTGCTGGTGAAAAAGAGGGACAATGTTATTGAAAGGTTATTCTTGGATGTTAGCCATCAGTCTTCTTCACCCCCAGCCCTAGACTACTACTCTCTCTTCTCCAGAAGGATGCTAAGCCAACTACCGAAGAGATAACCAGTTGACCTTCCTAAGGACTCACCTGGAACCAGTCCCAAATGCAGTCTAGCTCTTTGTTCTGTGAGCAGTTAAGGCTGTCTCCTGATGGGGATCACACTGAATCTTTTCTTATATCTAGGTTGTCTTAGCTTAATGGAGGAGCCTGCTATAGGATGGAGGCCTGGCTCAGATGCCCCACCCCACCTCAGAAAGGGGTTGGGATCTCTCCTGCCCTGCCCTTCTCTGGAATTTAACAGTACCCTCGATTGTCTTCCATATTATCCCTGGTCTTCTATGTTACTGAGGTAAATGTAATATTTTAAATGTTAACGTTAAGTAAATAAATAAATTTTGTCCATTTAATGTTTCGGAGAAATAAAAAAGTTAAAGGGAAATATGTATCCTTATTTTGCAGATGAGGATACTGAGGTACAAAGAAGTAACTTATCCAAATTCACAAAGTTAGTGAGTAATAGAGGTACGACTTGAACCCAGGTCTAATACCAAAGCTTCTATATGACTCTAGTGTAGTGGGTTGGCCCTGATACTCTGAAGCCTGGCTCCTTGACAGTAGACAAGTATGTGCCCACACTGCTGTCCAATCCTATGACAGAACAGCACTGCTGGCTTTCTACTTTGAAAGGGTGAGAGAAGGTGTATGGCTTATTCCTTACTAGTATCAGGTTCCTCCTTCTCAGCTTGAAGCTAAAAGGGGGCTAGCTCTGGAATGCCATACACAGGCTGCTTGACTGGCCTTTGTGGCCTTCTGAGGAGTTCTTGAACCCTGGAGCTTAGATCCATGTATTCTGAATCCTGTTCGCCTTCCACCCCCACCCCCTCAATAAAGCTCCCAAACCACCCCCAAGAGCTCTAGCATACTAAAGCCAAGACTCCTCTTTCAAGCAGAACCTAAGCAAAGGAACTTGAATGACAACCTGCCTCCAATGAAGCCTGAGGGAGGACTAGGTGACCTGGCAGCCCTCTCTGGCCTATTGCCAGCAAGCAACCCAGCCTCTCTGCATTTTAATGCTGAGGGAGCAAGGGAGCCTCTGCCATTGCCAACTAGAGTCTCTGGATACAATGGAAGGACAGAGGGAGGGGGGGAAGTTTGCGGTTCTTGGCATGAGCGAGCCAGTCTTCATTCTCACTGTTCAAAACCCAGCCTGTGTGGGGGAGGGGTGAACTGACTGATCCCCAGAGAAGACATCCTTTCCCATCAACCCGAACCTAGCCGTGAGACTTCCAATCACTTTTGGCATCAGCCAAAAGGTAGACAGGGAAATTCAATTAAGCCAACACCTAGCCCCCACTCCTCCCAGAGTCCTATGCTTTAGAGCTAAACTGACTCTACAACTTGTCAGCCAGCGCCCTTCTGCTGATGGTTAGAAATGGCATCTTTTTCATGTGTTAAGGTACACTTATATCATCATCCAAAACCCTGCACCCTAAAGATATGCACACCTCAAATGATTCTTAGAAAAAGATTTTAGATGCCCTGGGGACAGGGCAGCAGGAGTGATGCAAAGTAGCCAGAGGGATGCAAATCTCAGCATGTCCTGAATGAGCATATCCTGTCTGGGGTGATGGGGGAAGGGGATGGCTGCTGATGTCACACAGGATCCACAAAGCCCATGGGGACCCCTAGTCCAGAAACGGCCACCCTGCTCCCCAGAGTTCAGGAAGGAGCTTGCAACTGCATCGCATAGCTGCACCTTGCTGAAGTGGAAATGGGAGCACAAGAGGGAAAGGAGGCTGATGAATCAAGGCTGTACTCCCAGGGAGTTTGAGACTAAATGCTAGGCTTCCTCACACACAAAAACATACACACATCCCTTTCCAAGGGGCAGGCTGGGCCCCTTCTCACTGCCAAGTTACAAAGTTGTATGGTCACCTCCCCCCAGCTTCCCGCCAGTGCCCTCAGCCCTCGCCTCCCTGAGCCAGGACAAAGCCCTAGCAGTAACTAGGAGGGGAACAGGAGGAGGGACAGAGGAATGGGGAAGGCTGCACAAAGGAATTCCTCACCCCAAGCCCCCTGACGGCCAGCAAGTAAAGCAGCAGATCTGCTCTCCCTCCCCCTTCCTCCTCCTCCCTTCTTCCTACCCGGACTGGGCACAGGCCACAGAGCAACTGCAGGCCTTCGGAGAGGACCTGCACAGCCTCCTGTAGGTGGCAACAGTGCCACCTGTTTGACCAGTGGGGCTGAACCAAGGACTGGAAGAGGGAGGAGGCAGACAACTCGGAGAAGAGCTGGGAAGCAGTGCAGTGCAGAGCAGAGCTGCGGCTGAGAAAAGGTGTGAGGGCTTGGGAAGGCTGGGGGTCCATTCGGGTGGGGTGAGGCAGAGACTGGCTCCAAATGGCAGAGATTGATCCCAGGATGGCAGCACCCCTGCTTGGGGTTTTAAGGCTGCTCTGGTCCTGATCCCATCCTACAGACAGCCCCTGGAGGGAGGGAGGACTCTGGAAGGTAGTGCAGGAGGTGCAGACTGGAGCCCAGGGTAGGCTACTGTAATCCAGTCCTGGGATAGGAATAGGCAGGGGCTTCCCTTTGGGATGGCTTTATCCTAGGAGGGGGTTTCAGGGAGGAAAGAGGTTTCCCTTCCCCAGTCCTTCCCTCTTTCCCATCCCCACCCCCACCTCTCCATCCCCTACCCTAGCCTTCCTTTCCTAAGGGCAACAGAAGGTAAGGAGGGTAGTTTCAGGATCAGCTTTCTGTCTGCCACACCCTTCCCCCTTGCAGGTGCCCTGCCACTTTACCCTCCCCCCAAGACCCCACAGCCTTAGGGGAGCACGGAGGAGTTGTGTCCCTTAAGCCTCACACACAATTGAGATTCCTTTACATCTAGAAACCCAATTGTACTGACAGTCACTTGTATACACACACATACATCTGCCGACACAAATCACATACCCTCTCATGGAAAATCACGGTCCCATGCCCAGCCCAGTTTGGGGATCAGTAAGCCAGCAAACTTTCAACCAGACCCAGAAGCACAAGGTACAGGGATCCCCTGCCCCAAGACAACCGCACCCACCCACTCCCCACGCCCCCCCCCCACACACACAAACACACACGCACGCGTGCACTCTGCCCTATATTTGTTGTACTTTCACCGCAGCTAACTCAGAGGGTGGGGCCCTGAAAGGGCAAAGGTTGGGGACTGCGTTCCTGGCTGGGGTGGGAGGATGACGGGGCAGCAGGAACAGGACTGGGGCGGGAAGGCTTGGGTTTTTCAGGTGTGGGCGGGTAGGAAAAGGGTTCCTTGAGAAGGGCGAGGAGTAATCCAAGAAACCTGTATCTCTTAAGCCTTACTCTTATTGGCAGTGACCCCTGCCCCCTGGGAGGTGGAGACAGAAAATCGTTCAGTCTGGTCTTTGTGATGTGTGTAATCTCTGTATCCATAGCAACTGACCAACGAGCTGGGCCTCCCTTAGCCCCAGGTCAGAACCGAATCCTATGCTTTAGGTTACCCAGGGTTCATGGGGTGTAAGGCTCCCCAGTGTAGGTCTACCTCAACCTTAGCCAAATGTGCTTCAACCTGCTGAGCTGAGTTTGCCCCACTCTGGGCAGTTTCTCCTGAGTTGCGCAAGCGCTCCATCCCCAGAGCTGGATGCTGTTAATGGGGAGGGGTTGGAGAGAAGGAATGTGAATCCTGCTTGCAAAGAGGCAGAACCTCCTGGGCGTGCCACTGACTTTCCAGGTACCAAGATTAAAGGTAAAGAAACACCCGGAAGATTGTCCCCCTTTGCCAGACTTGGAGCTCTGGGCTGCTCATCTCACCCAATCTGGCACTCTGGGTCTGCCTCATGACCTCTGTTGCTAAGCAGCGGCCCAGGCCTCTGCTCCCCCCCAACCCCCAGGCTCCTCAGATACACTGGGAGGGTGGCTGGGATCTGCCCTCTGCCAGGATCCCTGATGGCCAAGTGTCCCTTCCCCCAGGCCCTCACCATGACTGAGTCCCCCAGCAGCTGCTCCGCCTGGGCCCGCTGCCTGCACTGCCTGTATAGCTGCCACTGGAGGAAATACCCCAAAGAGAGGATGCAAACCAGCAAGGTGGAGTAGGGATGGAGGGGGGAGGCTGGAAGTCAGAAGGCAGAGGCCTATTGGAGGGGATAAGGAGGCCTACTGTGCTCATATCATAGGCAGTGGGGGGTGGGGGGAAGGGGTTTCTCTCAGAAAGAAAATCTCAAACATGGAAAGAGCTGCCCCCAGAACAGAGCAGCCCAACGCATGGCAGGAAGCCCCCTTGTGCTGCCATCTGTTGGGAAATGCTGGGCTTGAGAAGGGAGCTGGCTGTGAGATTCTCTCCTGCTCCTTTGTAGTGCGACTGCATCTGGTTTGGCCTACTCTTCCTCACCTTCCTCCTCTCCCTGGGCTGGCTGTACATCGGGCTCATCCTTCTCAATGACCTGCACAACTTCAATGAGTGTGTCATGGACTACCCCCCACACCCCTCACCCCACCTTTCCTTAGCATCCATGTTAACTTACTCCCCACCATGGGTACCCTCCGGGTGCTCAGCCCCTCAAGCTCAGCTCTCCTGCTACCCAACCTCCCTAGAAAAATCCCTTCACGATATCTCCCCAACCCTTGGAGCTCCATGCAGGGCTTTCCTATTACACCGTTTTAATCCTCCTTCCAGGCCACCCACCCCAACTCCCCTCAGGCCACTATTGCCATCCCTTCCCCCCCTTGGACACCTCCCTCTCCCTCCCACAGATTCCTGTTCCACCGCTGGGGACATTGGATGGACTGGTCCCTGGCATTCCTGCTGGTCATCTCTCTACTCGTCATATATGCATCCCTGCTATTGGTGGGTCCGGGGACAGCCTGTCTAACCCCCAGCCCAACCCTGCCTTCCTGATCTGCTTGACCCCCTTGTTCTAGCCCTGGTCATTCAAGGGAGGGGGCTGGTTCTTGGGTAGGAGGGAGGTGTCAGCTTGGGAAGCCCACCTTAGTGACCTTGCTCTCCCTTAGCACCTCATTAGTCCCATTGCCCTCTGCCCCTCAGCTCCTGGCCCTGGTCCTCCAACTCTGTGGACAGCCTCTGCATCTGCACAGTTTCCATAAGGTATAGTGGGGATGGCAGTGGGTAGAAGATGGAGCCACTGGGACCCAGGGCTCAGCTGACTGTTTGCCGAGGACTTCACTACCATGTCCTCAGGGTCTACCCCAGGAGATCTGAAGTCCAGTAAATGTTGAGTGAAAGAATGATAGTGGATGAGTCAGGGGAAAGGAAGGGTGCTGTCTCCATAGAGTGAAGGGGCAACCCAGGTAGCCATGAGCCCAGGTTGACAGAGAGGGCCTCATTCATCCCTGGTCCCCCAGGTGTTTCTGCTCCTCATTATGCTACTTGTGGCTGCTGGCCTTGTGGGACTGGATGTCCAGTGGCAGCAGGAATGGCGTAGCTTACATCTGTCACTACAGGTGAGTAGCCAGTCTCCAACATATAGATGGAAACCTGGCCAGCAGCCAACCCCAGAACAGAGTTTGCTCCTTGGTCCCCTAAGAGAGCAAACTGCTCTGGACTCTAAACGTTAGGACCTAAGAGGAGAAGGAGGGGACACTAGGAAAAAGATCCCTCCTCACCAACTCTTGTCTACAGGCCACAGCCCCATTCCTTCATATTGGAGCAGTGGCTGGAATCACCCTCCTGGCCTGGCCTGTGGCTGATACCTTCTTCCGTATCCATCGAAGAGGTGCAAACTCCTCTCCCCACAAGCCTCCACCGGCAGCTGATGCTTTTGCCTCCCACCACCTGGGCCCTCTGCCCCTGCAATCTGCTTTCAGCCCTCAGAGCTTGCCCCTTCCCCTGTCTCCATAGCCTGTCCCCCATGCCCCACAGGTCCCAAGATTCTGCTATTGCTCTTATTTTTTGGAGCTGCCCTGGCCATCTACCTGGCCCCCTTATGCATCTCCTCACCCTGCATCATGGAACCCAGAGATTTACCCCCCAAGCCTGGGCTGGTGGGACACCGAGGGGCCCCCATGGTGAGTGTTGGGCAGAATGCTGGGAAGGTGGGTGAGGGTCTGCTCCTCCAGGCTACAGCAGTCAAGCCTGTGGGTTCCCAGGCTCCCACCCTTCCCTGCTACCTCCTCGCTGATCCTCTTTCCCAGCTGGCCCCCGAGAACACCCTGATGTCCCTGCGGAAAACGGCTGAATGTGGAGCTTCTGTGTTTGAGACAGACGTGATGGTCAGGTGAGGGAGGCTGGGGCTTAGGGGTCTGAGGAGCTGACAGCCATAGTGAGGGAGTTCAGGAGACAACTGTCAGCCCCAGAGCTTGGCCCTCTGACACCCTTTGTTCCCCCAGCTCCGACGGTGTCCCATTCCTCATGCACGATGAGCACCTGAGCAGGACCACGGATGTGGCCTCTGTGTTCCCAGCCCGAATCACAGCCCACAGCAGCGACTTCTCCTGGACCGAACTGAAGAGACTCAATGCTGGGGCCTGGTTCCTAGAGGTAAGGGCAGCCTTTGGGGAGAGACAGCCACCCCGACAGGCACTCACAGAGGGCAGAGTTCATTCCACTGATAAGCATTTGCTGAGCCCTTTGCTGGGCAACAGGAATACAGTCTCTGGCCCCAAGTCACTCCCACCTAGTAAAGAAGAGCACCTAGGCAACGCAGGATTAGAATATGAAGCCTAGAGCAATAAAAATAGTTACCAGGTAAAGAGGAAAGAAGTCACTGTTTGGCAATGTGGGTATGAGAAAGGATCAGGAGTTGCTTCACACAGGAGAGGATGGCTGCACAGACTATTAAATGAACAGGTTTTGCGTTTGTTTTTTTTAATAGACAGACAAGACAGGGAAAGGGAGTTCTAGTCAGAGGGACAAGCATGTGTGAAGTTCAGAAGTATGAAGAAGTGTGTTTTCAGGGACCAAAAAGTGGCTCTGTGTAACTGGAAAATGAACTTCCTGGGGCTGCTCTGGCAAAGTGAGCAGAGAGGCCTGGTCTCAAAGGGCTTTGAATGCCAGACCCAGAAGTGTGGAATTGAATCCTATAGGGAATGGAAAAGATGTATACAGATATTTTGTGTTTTCAGTCTCTCTTTTTCTGACTACAAAAGTAATGAATGTATATTGTTAAAAAGGAATGTGTTAGAGAAACATAGAAATTGAAAAGTCTACCATAATTCAACCCTTCTGAAATAGTCACTATTAACAGTTGGGTATACATATTTCTTCAAGGACATATACATATTTATTTTTATTTATAAATGTATATATATGTATACATATATTTATGTATATTTGCTTTTTTATTTTGCACAAATAGGATCACTGTACTTTTTTGCAACTTGCTTTTTTTTTTCATTTAATTCTGTATATTATGCTGTATCAAAGATTAAGAGCAAGGGCTGTCTGGATTTGAGCCCTGGTTCCACCTCTTACCAGCTCTGTGATCTGCCACCATTCCTTAATTTCTCTGTGCCTCAATTTTCTCATCTGTAAAATGGAAATAATAACAATACTCACCTTGTAGGGTTATGAGGAGGATTCAATAAGTTAATACACATAAAGCACTTATAACACTGCTTGGCACACAGTAAGTACTCAGTAAGTGTTAGCTAGTTTTTTCCATGTCAGTGGTCATTCACTGATAACAAGGGGAGCAGAGGAGAGTGGCAGAGGCTTGGAATAGGCACTGGGGTTGGGGGAGCGAGTAGAAGAGGGAGCAAATCAAGAACAAATAAAAGTGTGATCTATGTATCTTTTAAAAATAAATAAAAAATATGTTTTTAAAAAGAACAAGTAAAAGAATTGTTAAACAGAAAAAAAAGCAAAAAAAAGAGGATTCTAGTGGCATGAGTTCACATGGCATGCTCTGCCCATCCAGGGCAGTGCCCAATCCCCCAGGTATAGGGGCAGAGAAGGCAGATTGGAGGATTGAATCAGAATTTGGGATTTGCAGGGCAGGTGGGATGGTAACGGAGTTGAAGATGCTGTGGAAAAGTAGTTCAAGCTGTGGCTGGACTGCGGGTTGTAGAGGTGGCCACAAAAGGGCTGATAAATTGGGATGAAACCAAGGAGTCAAGGTCCCAGAGGTCTCCGTGAGAACAAAAGAGAAGGTGGAATGGGAATGCAGGACAAGATGTAAGAAGATGGGAAGGTGGGAGATTGGAGTCACTGAGTAATGTATTAGGGGGTCTGGAAGAAGGCTACAGCTTAGAAAAAAAAAGAACTTGGTTCAGCTGTGGGCAGAAGCCAGGCACCAAGTAGGTGAAATGAGTGACAATGGTGAGGATGAGGGGATGACCTGGAGGCTTCCTCTGGTCTTGAAATAATTTTCCTGTCTTTCTAGAGGCAACCCTTCTGGGGGGCTAAGCGGCTGTCAGGCCCTGATCAGAAAGAGGCTGAAAATCAGACAGTACCAGCATTAGAAGAGCTATTGAAGGAAGCTGCAGTCCTCAACCTTTCCATCATGTTTGATTTGCGCCGACCCCCACGAAACCACACATACTATGACACTTTTGTGAACCAGACCTTGGAGACTGTGCTCAATTCAAGCGTGCCACAGACCATGGTGATGCTGCCAGGATCCCCCTGGGCCCCCTTTCAGTCCTCTCCCCATCCTGCCTTCCCTAGGTTGTGATGATAATTTTGAGGCTACCTCCTGCCCCTGAGCCCTGCCCTAGCCTACATACCCCATTTTGTGGTCAAATCTCACTGCTCCTGCCTCCCCCCTGCAAGCCTTCCTATGTCTTCCCCAGCTTCATGCCCATCCTCTCTGAACCACAGGTCCTTTGGTTACCAGATGAAGATCGGGCTAATGTCCAACAGCGAGCACCCAGAATGCGCCAGATATATGGACAGCAGGGGGGCAACAGAACTGAGAGGCCCCGGTTTCTCAACCTCCCCTATCAAGACCTGCCACTATTGGATATCCAGTGAGTACCAGAGGACAGGAACTGAGGGGATCACATGAGGCTTTCAAGTGGGGAAGGACCAATGCATAGAAGGCAGAGGCCATTCATTCATTCACTCACCTACTCATACAAGTATTTTTTGAACACCTACAAATGTGTCAGGCACTATTTACTCCAAGCTTTGGGTATACAACATGAATAAGACAGACAAGGTCCCTGCTTTCATGGAATTTATGAACTAGTGAAAGAGACAGATGATAAATTGCTGAATAAAATACATGCATACCTGGAGAGTGATGAGTGTTATGAAGACAATAAAGCAGAGAGTTGTGATAGAGTGGTTGGGATTGGAAGCAGGGGACTTAGGAAGAGGAGTTAAAGAGGTAATGTCTGAACTGAGACCTAAATGATCATAGGCAGCCAAAAATGAAAAGATCTGCAGAAGAGCAGGGACAGAAGTCTAATGTACAAGGTGAAAATGAGGCTGGAGAGGTAGGCAGGGGCCAAAATGGATAGGACATTATAGGCCATGGGAAAGATTTTTGCTTTTATTCTATACTAAAGAGTTTGATGCAACAGAGAATGAATGCAAGGAAGAGAGGGGCAAGAGTCCCAGATGTGAGTTGGGGTCTGGAAGCAGCCAGTAAATATGATGGACTTCAAAGCATGAAGTTGCCAAGTCTCTTATTATGTCCTTGTGGTCAAATAAAAAAAAAACTGGACTGAATAACAGCCCAGTTATCATAAATATTTCAAGGACCTTCCCCAAGTTTTCACCATGGAGGGAGACATAACACAGGGTTTGGCCCTAACCTCAGTCTTGTCTTAGTTAACATAGATTGCTGATCATGTTTCTGAAAGACATGAATTGGTAGCAGATACACTAATTCAATGATGAAATCAATTCCCAGAAAGGTCAAATACTCTAAGATGATGGGCCAAATATACCAATATAAAATGTGATGGGGATAAATATAAAAAACTATATTTAGAGCCCAAAAGAAGTTCCATTGCACCAAGACAAGAGAGGAGACCCTGGCATCAGCAGGAACATGTGTTTTAAAGACCAGGGCTTTGAACAGTACAGAGTGTGAGTCATCAGTGGGATGTGACATTCCCAAAAGCTAACCTGACCCTAGACTGCATTCATACAGGTATACTGTCCAGAAGGCAGGAGGAGTTAGTTTTGCTCGACTCAAACCTGGTCCAAAGACACCATGTTTAGATGCAAGCCCAAATTTTGACAGGAATATTAATAAGTTGGAGGATGACAAGAATGGTGAAGGGAATAATAGCCCAAGTTCCCCCAAGGTTGAAGGAACTTGGGCTGTTAGACATGGGAAAGAAGACCCAGGTGGACATGGTCTCTGTTCTGCAGGCCTCTGAAAGACACAGGGAAGAAACATATCCGTGTGTCCCCCAGATGACAAAACTGGGACCCATGGGTAGAACCCACTGGGAGACAGAGTTCAGTTACACAAAGAAAATAACTTTTGGTCAGGGGCTGCTCTGCAAAGGTAGAAAGGCTACCTCTTGTCAGTGACACTGTGGATTCTAGCACAGGCAGGGGGGCTGCCTCCTATGCCTCATGTCCCACAATTCTGAAGATTCTCTGTTTTTTTCCCATCTCCATAGGGCCCTGCACCAGGATAATGTCTCGGTGAACCTATTTGTAGTGAACAAGCCCTGGCTCTTCTCCCTACTGTGGTGTGCAGGGGTGGATTCAGTCACCACCAACGACTGCCAGCTGCTTCAACAGATGCATTCCCCTGTCTGGCTTATTGTAAGGACTCTGTGACTGTTACCCCTTCTCTCCTCCTCTCATCTTTCATTCTCTGTTACCCTGTCCCTCTCTTTCTTACTGATTTCCCCCCATATACTACCCTTGGGGCTCTGGCCACTGACGGGGGCCTTCTCCTATTCCCATAGCCCCCTCAAAATTACCTAATGATGTGGATCATTACCAATTGTGTCTCTACCCTGCTACTTTTGTGGACCTTCCTCCTCCAAGGGTGAGTATTTTGTGCCTCAGGTCTCTGGGATCTCACTCTCCCCAGGCCCCTGGTGATGGGACTGATTCAGAATTAGATATGCTGCTTGGGGGTTGGGGTTTGATCTGGTTGTTTTCTTTGTGAGCCTTGGACTCTTCCTTCTACCCCTAAATCAGCTTAAACCTGAGACAGGCAGGTTGGGGGAAAGTAGGGTCAGGAGTTCCTGCATAAGGCTGGCTGAACTCAACAATGAGAAGTTTTTCTCCCTATAGGAGATATGCTAAGAAGAGAGAGAGAACTGGTAAGAACTTTTCCCCCCTCACCTCATTTTCCCCTCCTCTAGCCTTCCCCTGGCTCATTCCCTACATGTGCGACCCTCTGTTCCCCCTTCCCCAGGATTAGAAACAGCAGTGCTGCTGACTAGGATCAACAATTTCATAATGGAATGAATGCCCTGCCCTGGCCCCTCACCAGCTGGAGCCTGGAGTCTGTCTGCCTTGGCCAATAGTGAGGAAAGAAGAATGACTGAGGTGGAGTGTCAAGGGGGAGGGGGGAGGTTGGAGTAGAGGGCTGGTGTGTGAGGAACTTTGGCAACCGGAGGTTTTGAACCATGAGGGTCCTCCCTGTGCCCACATGGTGGGCAAGCCCCAGGCTGCCATAGAATCTACTCCTCTTGGAATTTTGACCTGAGGTGGTTGGGAAGACAGTGAGTCATGAGAAGTTTCTCCCAAAATGAAACTAGAACAGAGGAGTGAAAGGGAGACTGCCAAGATAATGTTTCAGACCTGTGTGCACGTGTTCGTGTATAGAAGGCACAGGGTGTGTCAGGGGTGGGACGGCTTGGAACAGCGACTGAAGGAGATAACAAAATGACTTTTCCCAGATAACTGTAAGATGATGAAGACACCACCACTCTGCACGGTCTCCCCTTATCCCTGCAGTTTAGCTGCTTTCCTGCCTAGAGGCTGGGAGCTAAAAAGCCCTCCAGCCATGTAATTCTGTGCCTACAGATGGGCTTTTTTGCTGGGCACAGCCTTTTCTTCAATCAGGTGTGTTCCTGTATCTTGTCTGTAAATCTGCTAATGAATGATTTTAATTCTCACTTGGTCACCGTCTACTCCTTTCAGCGTTGGGGCTGGGAGAAGGATACACCTTCCATACAGGATTAGAAATGACATAACATTGGGGGGGGTCATTTTGGGGGCAATTCATGGGTCGGGGGTGTGAGGAGAACCACCTGAGGCAAGGAAGGGCTTGAAGAGCAAAGCCAGAGAGAAGCCGCTGCGCAGGTGGTTCCCGGTGGTCGAGGCGCTCTGTGCAGAGTTGCGCTGTAGCGCCACCTTGTGGTCATCTCCCCCCAGCAAAGGGCCGCTTCCGTCACCGTGACGTATTTGCTGAATACCACCTGTTCCCCGAGCCAGCTGGGGACCTTTGTCCTTGACTTCGGACCCTGGTCACGGTCCGATTTCTACAAGTTTTTTGCTTCTCTGGGCTGCGCGCGCAGGCTCTGGTTCCCGGCCCAGTTTTCCCCTCGAGGATCAAGTTTCCTAGTGTGTTTGCTCCCCGTGGGCCCTGGGGCTAAGCGGTTGAGGTTGTCAGAGTGGAGCTGGTCGTGGATGAGTCTGGTCGATATCTGTGTGTGTTGGGGGTGTGGGACTAAGGCAAAAGTGGGGATCCGGAGTGGGGCTCTGACTGTACAGTCCCCCTTCGCACCAACATTTGCCCTGGCCTCGTGTCTCTACACAAAGGGAAGTCGAATTAAGGTGCTGGCGAGGTCAGGAAGTTCGGCTCCCCCTTCCTCCTCGCTCTCCAGATTGGGACATAGGATAGTACTAGCACCTCCGCACCAAAGAAAAAAAATACAAAAAAACTCCGTCTCTCAGTCTCTGGGCAGCTGAGGAAACTACAATTCCCAGGATGCCCCTTGACCACTTCCGGTCTTGGGATTGACGGAGGCGAGTTTGACTGTGTGTTCCTGCCCCCTCCTCCAGGACCCCTCCCCTTCCTTTCTCTCGCCGCCCCGTCCCCGCGAGGAACACACATACGCACACGCACACACACAGGCACACACAGAGACAGGCACAGACAGACCCGCATCCGCGCCAACATTACCTGGCCTGCAGCTGGCGGCGGTGGGCGGGGGTACGGGCGCGCGCCGGGCGGGGAGAAAGGAGGCGCACTGGGAACCACGCCGCTACTGCTGCCCTAGTCCGGGTCTTCTCCCGGCTCCACGCCGCCTTGTACCCTGCAGGTCTCCTTGGCACCCTGCGTTTCCAAGCTGCGTCTTAGTTTTCCGCATTTCCCTATCCCGCCCTTCAGTCAGGCGAACCACCGGCCTCATCTCTGGAGCAGCAGCCCACTGACACTGCTGAGCTCTCGTCCTCTCAGCTTGTACCTCCTGCCCACAGCCCTGCTTTACTGTTCCCGCCCAGTCTCCCAGCCTCACCTGTCGACCTCACCCTGACAATCTCCAGCGTTTCCACTCCGCAACTCCAACCTCCCAGCTCCCAACTACAGTCTAACCTCAGCATTCAAACTCCCAGCCAGAATGCCGAGACGGCCAGGACCCAGCCCTAGCCCCTAGTTTTCAATACATCAGCCCTGAGCCTTTGCCACTGCAAATTCTTACTCTCTTCCCAGGAGAACTGAACAAGTGTGGAACACGTATCCTCTATCCTGAATTGGAGACTGAGGCTGACCCAAACTTGAGGGCGATGGACCAGGGATTGCTGTTCATTGGGGTTCGGGTGCAGTTGTTCTTCATTATTTTTAGCTGCTGACTCAGAGCTCCTGGCATCTGGGTTTGGGGCTAGCAGGCTGGGTTAGGGGACTATTAATAGAGCCGAGGAACAGTCCCAACCCAGTTCAGTTCGGAAGCACCTGGAGCAAGGAACCTCAACTACCATGCCCTGAGGAGATGTTGTGGACTGAGGCAGTGGCTGGACCAGACTCTCTCTGACTGCCAGTTACCTCAGCCTAGCATCTCTACCTCGGGATTCTTGGGGGAAAGCCCACAATGGGACTCCCGGGCACAGCACTCCTCTAAGCTTGCCTTGGCTTGGGATTCTGCCATAATGAAGCTCCTTGTATATTAGCTGAGAGAGAGGAAACAGTCCTAAGATAACCCTGAGATGTAGGGGCTATTGTGGCCACAGCTTTGTCTAGCCTGGGCCTACTCCTGAGCCAGAATGCTAGGTTGCTGGGAGGAAAAGCTGTGAATTTCTGGTCCTCAAAGCCCTCAAAAGAACAAAGTGCTTTAGCATGGCCTAGACAAAGGGGACACGAGCTGGGGATTCCCAAAGGAGGCACAGTACTAAGAAGCAGCCAAGTTCTGTGTTTATCACCCCCCCACACTCTCTTTATTTCTTCCCCTCTTTTTGGTTCTGTCCTCACCCACAGGGTTCCACAGACCTCACAGTCTCTCCCTTCTCTGTAGAGAAACCTGATTCAGGAAAGTCACCAAGAAACTTTTTCTCACAGAGGTATAAATGATCCTTTATATATTGACATTCCCAGGATCCTTTTTATCTTAATGAGCTAAAGTAGCAGTTTCCTAACCCAAACATTGGGAATGGGTGGGGAAATCTTGACACCTTACTGGACTAATTGCCAAAATTTTCCCCAGCCATCCCAATTTGCTAGCATTCCATTGATGTATGATGCACACCTACAGCAGTGCTCCCACAGCAGAGACTTCTGCTTTCAGCCACCCTGGTCTCCAGTCCCCAGATGAAACCACACCACGTGGGGACAAGGGTGATCTTTTCTCCACACATACAAAGACTGGGGTCACCAGATAAAGCTCTACTTTCACGAATGAGCCCAGATTGTCAGACAGCAGCAGGCCACGCTGCCTCCATCCCGCCTATTTGCTGAGGGCACTGGAGAGACGTTGTATGAAGAGAGAAAGGGTCTCTCTCCGCCTCCTAAATCCCTTCCTGAACTCCATCCATAGACTTTGTCTCCACACAGACCGCCCAGTTGCCTAGCAACCACAGCCGCCTACAAGGATGTGTAGTTGCTCTTAGCCTATAGGGGGTGCCTGTCTCCCTGAGGCCCCAGGCTGCAGCACTGGTGGTAGGGACGGGATTCCCTTGTCAGTGTCACAATGTCTCCGTTTTGTAGACTCAGTCCAGTTTGAGTCTCAGAGAGCCTGTAGAGTGGGGATAGGCTCACTCTGAATCTAAAGGGATTTTACTCAGATTCATTCTTTGACCAGTCCATAGGGATGGAGACTGGGAAGGGCACTTTGACCCTCTCCATTTACCCCAGGCTTAGGAACACTTTCCTCAATCAGAGCAGTTCAGTAGTCCCAGACTATAGGAGACTTTTTTCCTGAGTCACTTTTAGGATGTAGGAAAGGAGTTGAGCACTCTCTGTTGGCAAATTGCTGAGCATGCAAAAGACTTTAAGCTCCTGGTTACCCTCCTAGCCTAAACTTGGTCATTAAGGGAGATAGTCATTCATTCATCCATTCAACTATAATAACTAACACTGATTTACTAGGTACCAGGTCCTGTGCTAAGTGCTCTACATTTAATACTCACAAAACAAAACCCTTATGATTATTTCCATTTCATAGATAAACTGAAGCACAGAGAAGTTAAGTAACACCCAAGGTCATGCAGCTAGTGGCTTAGTTGGGTCTGCTTGAGCATCCACTGTGTGCCAAGGTCCAGGAATACAGAAAAAATAAGGTACTTCTCCCTTTTTTCCATCTAATGAACACATAGTCTCCCTTCAAGACCAAATTAAAATAGTCACATCCTTTGTGAAACCTTCCCTAAGTCTCTGCTCCCCCCCACACACACACACAGACAAGCAGAACTGATAACTTGTTTTTCTGATCACTCTACTAAAATGGTACTTTTCACAGGTATTTTAATGATCTGCTTCCATAGTTCTCTAACTTCGAATTCCTTGGTAGCAGGGCTTATGTACTATTCATCTTCACTTGGATGTCTAATAGACATCACAAACTCAACATGTCCAAATCTGAGCACCTGATCTTTTCCCCCAAAATGGCCCATCCTAAAGTCATCCTCATCTCAGTTGGCATTTTCATCTTTCCAGTTGTTCTGACCAAATAAACCTTAGAATCACATCACATATCCAACCCATCAGCAAATCCTATTGGCTCTGTCTTGAAAATATATCCAGAATCCAACCACTTCTCATCACCTCAGGTGCTACCTTCCTGGTCCAAACCACCATCATCTCTCACCTGGATCACTGCAGCCTAGTGTCCTGATGGGTTTTGCTATTTCCACCCTTGCCTGCTATAGCCTATTCTCCATACAGAAGCCAGAGTGATCCTGCTAAACCAACTCAGATCATGTTGGCTCTCGGCTCAAAACCTTCCAATAGCTTCCCACCTCCCTCAGCTTAAAGCCAAATTCCTTATAAAAGTCTATGAGGCCCCACATAATCTGGTTTCCTATTGAATCTCTGATCTCATCCCTAGTACTCTCCCCCTCACTCTGTTCTAGCCACCTGATTCTCCTTGCTCTCCCTTGAACATGCCAGGTTCAATCCTTACTTAGGCTGTTCCCTTTTCCAGGTATACTCTTTCCCCAGATACCTACATGATTCACTTCCTTACCTCTCTCAAGTCTTTGCTCCAATGTCACTTTTTCAGTGAGACTTACCCTGACCAACCTGTTTAAGATAGGCTCTATCCTAATTTCCAGTCCACAGTAAATACAGGAGATAGAGGAGCAAGATAAATGATACCATGAGGAAAAAAGACAGAAAAATCCAGGCTTGGAACATTCTACATAACAACTGAACTGAACTCTTCAAAAAGTCAATGGCGGCATTTAAAAAAATGGATGGAATACAAAATAGGTACAGCCACTTTAGAAGACAGTTTAGCAATTTCTTACAAAGTTAAACAGGCTTACCACAAGATTGTGCTCCTAGGTATTTACCCAAATGAGTTGAAACCTGATGAACATGAAAAAATGTACATACAAAAGTTTATAGCAGCTTATTGGTAATTGCCAAAAATGGAAGCAACCAGGATGCTCTTAAATAGGTGAAGAGATAAACAAACTGTAGTGCATTCATACAATGGAATATTATTCAGAGATAAGAATAAATGAGCTTTCAAGCCACAAAATACATGTAGAAATATTTTATTAAATTCAAACTTTACTTCAAATTCAGAAAATAAAATAACAGATAAAAGGCAGCTCAGCAAGTTATGAAAGCATTACCCCTAAAAAGTTCTGTCCAGGCCCTTTATCTCATCTAATTCCAGCAACAAACTCAGTGTTTACAAAGATACACAGATGAACATTTTTTAGTTAAATGACATAGTCAAGGGGGAAGTAGATGTCGCTCAAGCAATTGGACTCCTACCTACTAAGTGGGAGGTCCTGGGTTTGGTTCCCAATGCCTGCTGGCGAAGAGGAGCAAGACAGTGATCTGGCACAACAGGCAGTCATGGCGAGCTGACACAACAAGATGATGCAACAAGGAGACACAAAGAGAAAGGGCAATGAGAGACACAACAAAGCAGGGAGCTGAGATTGCTCAAGCAATTGAACTCCTCTCTCCCACAGGGGAGGTCACAGGTTTGGTTCCTGGTGCCTCCAAAAGAGAAGAGAAGCAGACACAGAGAGTACATAACAAATGGACACAGAGAGCAGACAGTGAGTGCAAAACAATGAGGGTGGGGGGAATAAGTAAAAACAAGTCTTTAAAAAAATGACATAGTCATGGTCTCCTTATTGATGGAAAAAAATGAAGAGAAAAAATGCTTAATCATATTCATATCTCACAAAACCAAACCCTGTATTCTCTTTTTTTAACTTCAGCATTATACAGTACTTCCTTTGCTTTTGCTACACAACATTACAATATTGTTAGCTATAGTCTATAAATTACATTAATTATATCATCCCCATGTATCACCATATGCTTAACACCTTGTAGTAGAGGAACCATGGAGGAATCTTAAATGCATAATGTGACATGAAAGAAGCCAGCCTGAAAAGACTACATGCTGTATGATTCCAACTACATGCCATTCTGGAAAAGGCAAAGCTACAGAGAGAGTAAAAAGGTCAGTAGCTGCCAATGGTTCATGGGGAGGAGGGAAGGATGAATGGGTGGAGCCCAGGGCAGTTTTTGGGCAGAAAAATATTCTATATGATACTATAATGGTGGATACATGATATTATGCATTTCTTCAAAATCCATGTAACTACCCAACAGAGTGAACTCAAATGTAAACATGGGACTTTAGTTAATAATGTTTGAATATTGGTTCATCAATTCTAATAAATGTACCACATAATGCAAGATGTTAATAATAGGGGAAACTGTGCAGGCATAGGGGGTATGGGGGAAAGGGGTACTCTGTACATCCTGCACGGGTTTTCTGTAAACCTAAAACTACTCTAAAAGATGGAGGGACTTCCAGTTCTGGACCAGGTTGGATTAGACACACTTCTCCCTACTCCTCTCACTAAGTACAGCTAAACAAACATAAGACTCTGAAAGGTAGAGGGAAGAAGGGACTGGCTAAGGACCCCAGTGACCTGAGTAATGACATGGTGGTGGGGAGTTCCCTGGGTTTTCTTGTTGACTCATAAATCCTGGATTGGGTGCTGCAGAAGGCAGCAACCTGGAAATGCCAAAGGGTACCAGCGGGGGTGGGGGGTGGAAGATAGGGAGGGAGTCTCTTTTTCTCTAGCCAAAAGACCAAGAAATAGGCAGCCTATCCAGACAGAAAACTTTTAGACAATCACACAACTGCTATCAAACACCACAGGAAAAAAAACTGCAACCCCATCTCTACCCCCACCAGCAAAGGCCAAGTAGAGAGCCTAGACTTCCACTCTCGCCGGGCTCACCACCTCCATCCCACCCCCAACTCCCAGGAGTTGTGTCAGAGAAGGTTGAGTAGGGAGCCTGGAATTCCATCCCTGCCAGGGAAGCAACAAGGTACCCCTCCCCACTGGGGTGGTGTCAGAGTGTCAGAGAAGGCCTAGTGGAGAGTCAGGACTATCACTATGACTCAGCATTAATGAGGCTGCCACCCTTCCCCACACCCCAGTGTCAATGGAAGCCACCTGGGGAGCAGTAATGAGGTACTACAACTCCTCCCAGCCAAGGCGTTATCAGTGGAAACCTAGTGGGGAGCTGGAATCCCAACACTGCCCAGATGTAATGAGGAGCCTTCACCTTCAGTGTCAACGGAGGCTCAGTAGGGAATTTGAATGTCTACCCCTACCTGAAAATGTCAAAAAAAGCTCACTAAAAACAAAATATTTAAATAAGGTCCAGAATCTCATAACAGAATGTCTTAGTCATCCGAAGGGGTGCTAATGCAAAATACCAGAAATCAGTTGGTTTTTATAAAGGGTATTTATTTGGGGTAGGAGCTTACAGATAATAGGCCATAGCTCATAAGTTACTTCTCTCACCAAAGTCTATTTTCATGTGTTGGAGCAAGATGGCTGCTGACGTCTGTGAGGGTGCAGGCTTCCTGGGTTCCTCCCTTCCAGGGTCTTGCTTCTCTCTGCATTCAGGGTTCCTCTCTTCCCAGGGCTTGCTTCCCTTTACTCTATGTGCTTACTTCCTGGGGCTCCAGCTTAAGGCTTCAGCATCAAACTCCAACATCAAAAACCCTCAACTCTGTCCCTTGCCATGTTTTTTATCTGCCCTAATGATGTGACCCAATCAAAGCCCTAATCATAACTTAATCATGCTCAGGTACAGGCCAGATTACAAACATAATCCAATATCTGTTTTTGGAATTCATAACCATATCAAACTGCTACACAGAATAACCTTAATGTCCAGGATACAGTAAAAACTTACTCATCATACCAAGAACCAGGAGAACTTCAGATTGAAAGGGGAAAGTATGCTTAACAGACACTAACACTGAGATGACAGACATGTGGCAATTATCTGACAAGGATTTGAAAACAGTCAACATAAAAAAATGCTTCAACAAGCAAATTATGACTAAAGTTGATACAATCATGAACTAGAAATTTCTTTCTCAGGAAGAAATAGAAGCTGTAAAGAAGAATCAAGTACAAATTTTAGAATAGAAGAATACAATAACTAAATTTTAAAAGGCCATGGGGGGAAGTGGACTTGGCCCAGTGGTTAGGGTGTCCATCTACCACATGGGAGGTCTGCGGTTCAAACCCCAGGCCTCCTTCACCCATGTGGAGATGGCCCACGCACAGTGCTGAGGCACACAAGGAGTGCCATGCCACGCTGGGGTGTCCCCTGCATAGGGGAGCCCCACGCGCAAGGAGTGCGCCCCATAAGGAGAGCCGCCCAGTGCGAAAGAAAGTGCAGCCTGCCCAAGAATGGCACCACACACACACAGAGCTGACACCACAAGATGATGCAACAAAAAGAAGCACAGATTCCCGTGCCGCTGACAACAAAAGAAGCGGACAAAGAAGAACATGCAGCAAATGACACAGAGAACAGACTCCTGGGGTGGGGTGGGGGAGAGAAATAAATAAATAAATCTAAAAATTAAAAATTAAAAAAAATAAAAGGCCATGGGATTAATAATTTCTCAATCTGAACAACAATGAGAAAATAGATAAAAAACAATAACAGAACCTCAGGGGCCTGTTAGGACTTTAATAAAAGATCTAATGTTAGCATTGTCAGAGTCCCAGAAGGAAATGAAAAGAGGGAGGGGCTGAAAGAAATAAAGGATGAAAATTTCCTAAATTTGGCAAAAAGACATCAACCTACAGATTCAAGAAGCAGAAAGAATGCCAAACAGGATAAACCCGAAGAAGTCCACCTCAAGACATACCATAGTCAAACTTCTGAAAACAAAAGACAAAGAAAAAATCTTGAAAGCAGCAAGGGAGAATCTAATGTCAGTGGATTTCTCATCGGAAGCCATAAGCCCAAAGGAAATGGAACAACATAATTCAAGTGATGAAAGAGAAGAACTGTCAGCCCCAAATACTGTATCTGGTGAACATATCCTTAGGAACGAAGGGGAAATCAAGACATTCTCAGACAAAGGAAAGCTAAGAGAATTTGTCACCAGCAGACCCACCCTAAAATAATGGCTAAGGGAAGATCTTGAAACAGAAAAGAACTGATGAAAGAAGGAATCTTGGAATATCTGGAAGAAAGTAAGAACAATAGAATGAGCAAAAATATGAGCAAATACGATAGACTTCCCTTCTTTTCTTGAGTTGTTAAAATTATGTCTGATGGATGAAGCAAAAAGTGTAACACTGCTGTGGATCTCAATGTATATAGAGGAAATGTTTAAGACAATCATTAATAAATGGAAGTGGGAAAGGGAAGCAAGGATTCTATACTTTCCTCAAAGTGGTAAGTTGTCTACACCAGTAGATCTTTGTGGCGGTCTTTGATTGCAGTGGGTCATAGAGAAATACAGGAATCTCTACATGGCAAAATGGCACAGAACTATACACATATTATGCCAAAGTCAATATTGTGGTTTTTGATATTGTACTATAATTACGTAAGATGTAATCTTTGGGGAAAACTAGGAGAAAGGTATGTGGGCTTCTCTATAACTATCTTTGTAACTTCCTGTAAATCTATAATTTTTTCAAAATAAAAAGTTCACAAAAGATGGGACTGTTCCAGGGTCAAAGAGGCCAAAGACACAAATACAATGTGAGAACCTTTATTGAGTTCTGATTTTTAAAAATATAAAGGCAAATTTGAGTAAATTTGAATATGAACTGGACATTAGATGCTATTAGATAATATGAAATAATTGTTAATCTTCCTAAGTGTCATAATAATATCATTGTTATCTGGGAGAATGTCTTTATTCCCAAGAGATGCACACTGAAATATTTAGGGGGAAGGGGGAGTATAATGAAGTCTGCAACTTACTTTCAAATGGTTCAGTAAAAATAACTACATGCACATAAAATTGCAATGATGGATACAGGCCATTATACATTTTGTCAAAACCTATAAAATTGTGTGGTGCAAAGAGTAAACCATAATGTAAACTACAGACCATGGTTAGTAGCAATGCTTCAATATATGTTCATCAATTTTAACAAATGCACCACACTTTAAAAAAAACTCTGTGTGTTGTGTGTGTGTGTGTGTTTGTGTGTGGAAAGAGAGAGAGAGGGAGAGAGGGAGAGAGGTGGGTGAGAAAGCAAATATAACAAAACATCTTTTGCAGACTCTGAAGAAGCTATACTGGTGTTCTTTCAACTTTTCTGTATGTTTGTAAATTTCCATTTTAAATAAAGTTGGAGGGGATCTGTGGAGGACAGATATGTGCTAAATCAAGTGTAGTAAAATGTCAGTTGTTTAATCTAGGTGATGGGTAACTGTCAGGTTACTGTAAAAATTCTATTACCTCTTCTGTATGCTTGAAATTTTTCATATTAAAATGTTATAAAGAAGTTAGAGGAAAAATATCACGAGTCGGTATCCTCCCCCAGCACTCTCAAGCCTTCCTTACTCTGCTCTACTTTTTCTTTTTTCCATTGCACTTATCACCATATATACTATACAATTCCCTTATTTATTATGCTTGTTTTTGTTTGCCTCCCCTCACTAGAAGGTAAGCTCCACAAAGGCAGCTTCTGGTTGCTGTCCTATCCTGGAATCCTGGAACAGAATCTGGCACATAGTAGGTGTTCAATAAACATTTGTTAAATTAATAGATGAACCTTGGTAACCCTATTACCTAGGCAAGGTCTTGCACACTACAGGGTTTGCTTAATGAATGAACTGAGATCTAAGTTCTTCAAGAGAACTTTGAATAGATCTGTTGTACTTAAGAGTGGTTCAGAACATGCCTAGCCATGTTAACTTTTCAGAGCCTCAATTTCCCATTGGTGAAATTAATATAATAATAGTACCACCTTTTTGAGGATTTTGTTTGCACATAAAGCACTTAGAACTTTGTAAATACTCAATATTTGGTAGCTAAGAACAAAACAGAATCACAAAAAGGTAAAGCCCCCCCAGCATGTCATCCTTCCTCCATTCCCCAACAGGCTGAGCTGGGAGAAGCTGAAGAGATGTCCTTGGACAGATATTCCCAAGTATTTCTCCAGACACATGGAATGGTTTCTCCCACTTCACATCTCTTCTTAGCTTTCTCCTGTCTTGGTTTCTCTCTCCTCTTGGCATCCTGAAGCTTTTTCTTCCATTATAACCGTCTGTGAGTGTGTGTGAGTGTGTATGTCTGTGGAGGGGGGTGGTATTGAAGTAGACAGGGGCCTGTAGGCTAGGCACAAGGGTTAGAGCTTTCCTTTCCTCCCTGTTCTGGGGCTGAGTCCCTAACTGGTGATGAAAGAAGGTCAAATGTAAGGTCGAGGTTACTTCCAGCCTAGGAGTTGAGAGAACAATAGTCCTGAGGAGGAGGCCCTGGTAGGAGAGCCAGCTTCATATGCTGATTCATATCCTCTTCTTTGGTCTCCCATAGGAGAAAGCACCTCCCTCACCCGGCACCAGCATCCTTTTGCTTCCTTCTGCTGCCTCAAGTCTTCACTTCTGGTGGCCCCAGCTCAGGGCAAGCCTGGAGACCCACTGAGCATCTTTCCTGCAACTCCTTCTTGGAAGTGGGGTGGGGAGGAGCGGGCAGAGGACAGACTGAAATGGGGGGATAATGGGGCAGGAAATTGGGGGCTGAGCTCTCCCGTGGTCTAAGCTCCCTTGTCCCCACCCCTAGGGTCGGGGGTGCCCCCGAGACCAGGGAGATGGGGCTGAACCGGGATGGGGCGGGCGCCACTGCCTCTGTTCCTTTAAGGAACTGCTGTTTAGCATTCCTGCCGCTGCCGCTGCCGACTCTGCGCCCTGATTGGCTGGAATCAACTGAGAAGGGAGCCAGGGAGAGATGCTCTTGACTCCACTCAGATCCATCCTGGGGACCAGAGCAGAAGCGGTCCTCGCAGAACCCAGCCTCTGCTCCTGCTCCTGCTTCTTTTTCGCCGCTGGGCCTCGGCCCAGGAGCCACGACGGGCGACACGGAGCCGCCAGTGCTGGAGGGGGAGGCGTGGGTGCGGGGCAGCGTGGGGGCGGAGGCCCCGGGACGCCCGCCCGGCCCCAGGCCCCGCTCCGCCCGGGCGCCCCCACGGGTGCCCCCCCCTTCCTGGTCCGAGCAGTGTGAGTGTGCCCGGGAGCCCGGCGGCGGCGGCGGCGTGGAAACCGGCGTGGGCTGGGGGATCCGAGCCTCGGGGGGCAGTGCCATGCACAAGCACCAGCACTGCTGTAAGTGCCCCGAGTGCTACGAGGTGACCCGCCTGGCCGCTCTGCGGCGCCTCGAACCTCCCGGCTACGGGGACTGGCAGGTACCCGATCCCTACGGGCCAGGTGGGGGCAATGGGGCCGGCGCAGGTTATGGGGGCTACAGCTCGCAGACCCTGCCCTCGCAGGCGGGGGCTACCCCCACCCCCCGCACCAAGGCCAAGCTCATCCCCACCGGTCGGGATGTGGGGCCAGTTCCCCCCTAAGCCAGTCCCGGGCAAGAGCACCCCCAAACTCAACGGCAGCGGCCCCAGCTGGTGGCCAGAGTGCACCTGCACCAACCGGGACTGGTATGAGCAGGTATGGATCTGCGGGGGGGAGGGGGGAGGGAGGAAGGGCGGGGGGGGGGGAGAACCGGAGGAGCAACCCAGGAGGGCTGGAGAGTGGGAGCCTAGAGGCCTCGGTTGCAGCAGGGGGAGCTGGGGCTCCAAGCCCGTGGACTCTGAGCCCTAGCATCTCAGCTGGGCAAAGAGAGGCAGTTGGAAACGTGTGGTTCCTTGTGTCTGTCTGCTTGGCGGGGGGGTCTCCATTTGGAGAGGATTGGGAGGAGCAGTGTGTGTCAGGAGGTGGAGGGATGGCAGAGGGGCACATTCTCCTCATTTTCCTGTGTGTGGGGGATTGGGTTTGTCTCAATGTGGGGGGTTGGCAGTGTCTCTGTGTCTGGCAGGGGGCGGGAGGTTCTGCGGGGGCTGTGTGTGGTGTGTCTCAACAGGAGGGGAGGAGGGGGCACAGTGCTCTGCGTAGGGGAGGACATATGTGTGTGTATGTATGTTGGGATGTGTGGAGGAAGGCAACCAAGCTCCTGTGAAGCTATGTAGAGGAGCCCATGTGCCCTGCTTGCTGAGCTTCATTCCTCGATGCCCTGAATCCCTCTTGGTTACAGTCCCTTTGTGTGTGAATGTGCACATGGACATGTGGGGATGTCTCTCTGGATGTGGAGGTGTCTCTGTAGATAAGGCTGTGGGGATAGCTGTATTCGTCTATGTGGCTACATGTCTATGTGTGTGAGCATGTGGCTGCAAGTGTGTGCATGCATGTGGCTGTGTGTGTGTGTGTTTGTGTATGTGGTGTCCCTGGTGAGAAGTGCTTGACAGGCAAAGGAGGGGAGAGGGAGGAGGCAAGAGACGCGTCCCAAGCGAGGCTGAGAGGCTGCTGAGAAGGACGGACTCTTTTGTCCAAGCAGCCCTGAAGTATGTGTTTGTGTGTGTGTGTGTTGGGGGTGGGGGGCTGAAGCAAGCTACCTCCATCCAAAGCGGTCATGGTGCCTGGAGCCAAGCAAGGGGAATGGTGCAGGGACTGGCCCCAGTGAGGCAGGTCCCCCTTGAGTACCCCCAGATGTGGGAGAACTTGTCCCCCTAGCTCTGACCTGGCACAGCTCGGGAGCCCCCTGGGTGCTGAGCACAACTCGGCTTCCACTTCCAGCCTAAACTGCCGGTTTAGAAAATGGAAGGAGCATCTGTGGGAGAAGCAGCAAAATGGAGGCTGGGCAGGCAGAGCCACGTCCCTGGCATGCATGGCGGAGGGCCTGTCTGGTTATCCTGCTCTGCAGCCCCCCAGGCGGGGAGAGAGGAGGAGGAGGCTTTGCTGTCGAGGGCAGGTACTGACCGCCCCAAGCTGGTAACCGTTTTGGCTGCCCTCCGTCCTCCTTTGGGGATAGGATGTGCTTTCACTCACTTGCTTGCTGGGAAGCAAAGGTGGGGACTTCCTGGGGAGAGGAGAGGAGACCTGGCTTTCTGTCTGTCTGCACTTTCTGCTTTCTTTCTCCTTTGCCTTAGCCTCTTGCCCTCTCCAGTGAATCCCCCTTTCCCTCTTCCCTGGGGTCTTCCCCCTATAAATACCCTCTCAGGTTTACCCTGTTCAGCTGGTCGCAGGGTTGGGCCACTTGACCCAGGTGTCTTTGCCAGGGCTGATCCCTGAATGGTTCCTGGTTCTGGAAGCAGGGTCCCTGAAAGGGGGGAGGGGGACCAGAGGGAAGGGGAGTCTCTGGAGCCGTGCTCAGCTGGGCTTGTGGCATGGTTTGGCACATGTGGGCACACATTGTACAACAGATGCACACAAGAACCGGGGGTCCTTTGGCCTGTGTGTCTGTCCACATGGTACTTCGGGCAGCTGCACTGGTCACAGGGCTCTGAAGGGCCCTTGGTTCTTCCTCCTGGGACCAGGGGCCAGAATGGGGGTTGCAGCCAGAGGCCTCCAACCCACTCCCAGAGGTGCAGGGCACAAAGTCCTGGGACCAGGCCAGAGAGGGTAGAGGCATGACTAGCCAGCCCTCTCCCCCTCTCCTCCTCTCTGCCTCTCCAAGCCAAAGCTGCGTGGGGTGGAGGTGGGACAGGCGAGGAGGCAGAGCGGGGCATGCAGAGGAGACCTGCCCACTGTTTCCAGCTCTTCTGGAGGAGGAGGCAGGAGGCAGAAAATGTCCAATGCAGTCAGAGAAAGATGAGGGTGGGGGAGCTGGATACCTGGGGAGAGAGGCAAGAGGTCTGACTAGTCATGCCCCCCCTCCATGCTTGAGGATGGGAGCAGAAGGCAAGGAAGAAAGTGCTATTTATCTGTCCAGTGTCATGTTTTCACTTGACAAATGGCCGCGAGTCCTGTCTGGGAGGCCACCATTGTAGATTGTTCAGACCCACCCTGCCTTTCAAACCCCTTCCCTTGCCTCTCCTCCCATGGCTACTGCGTGTTGAAGGCCACAGGCTCTGCTGATAGTTGGCCCTTGGGTCCTCAGTTTCCCCCCACCATGCATGGGGGGGATCTTATCCACTCTGCTCCTGTCCTGCTCCTGGCTTTGCCTCTGGTTCCTGCCCAGATCCCTCCCTGGCCCTTTCCACTGGGAAACATGAAAGGTTCAGCATCTGAAGCTCCTTGGTAGAAAATGGGTTAGGACTTTGGCCTCTTCTGCCCAATTTGAGGAGTTGGGTTCCTGGGGACATAGAAAGAGGCATTCAGTAAGGGTTCCTGAGGTGTTTTGAAGGGGAAACTTTCCTCTCCCCCCACCCCAAGCTCTTCTGGGGGAAGGGGATGAGTGACCAAAACACTCATGGCCTTGGTAGCTTGCTTTAATCCAGAGAGCACCTGGAGATCCAGATTTCTAGACCCCTGCTCTGCTACTAGCTTCCAAAGTGCCTTTAGGCACATCCGGTGTCCTCTCTGGGTCTCAGTGTCACCATCTGTAACACGAGAGAGGGTTTGGACAAGATGGTGCCTGTTGTCCTTCCAGTTCCAAAGTGGGAGTCTATGGTCCCCAAGTCAGGGGGAACTAGGGTTCAGAAGGGGAAGGGGTCATCCCTGTCCAAGTCACCAGGTGCCCCCTATGGATGCCAGACACGGCATGGTTTATCAACCATGCTCAATCTCTGCCATCCCTCTCAGGGCAGCCCTGCACCACTAGGCCCTCACAGTGAACCCCAGCCTTTCAGGAAGTGTACCACTGGCTGGCTCAGTCTGAGACAACTGATCTGGGCTAAAGGAGTGGCTGGGTTTGGCCCAATGTGGCTGATAGCCAGGGGAGGGGGATGGCCCCCTCGGGGGTCAGGGTCTTCCCACCTGTGGCCAAGAAGTCCCCTGGGATGAACTCAGGCTCTACTGCTCTGTGGGGAATGGGCTGGGGTAGAAGGCAGGCTGACCAGGGGGCAGATGGCTGGGAGCACCCAGGGAACTGCCTGTGTCTTCCCCTAGGTGAATGGCAGCGATGGCATGTTCAAGTATGAGGAGATAGTACTTGAGCGGGTGAGTCTGCCAGTGGAAGGGGACAAGAGGGAATAGGAGGGTGCAAGCTGGGAGAGGGGAGGGTCCTGAACCTTGGTCTCAAGACTCATGGAAGGACCTGCTTTGGGAGGATGGGGGAACATCAGCCCTCAGAGTTTGCATAACTGCATCAATCAATCATCTGACTAACAAATATTAATTGACCTTGCTTGCTGAGGCCTGCGAATTGGGAGGGGATGGGGTCTGTCCTGGTCCCTTCTGAGGTCTGGAGAACATGCCTTGGGAGGTAGGGGGAGGTGGGGTGCCATGAACCCTCCTTTGTGCCTGCTGAGTGAACAGACGGTACCCCTCCACCTACTTCGGCAGGGCAACTCTGGCCTGGGCTTCAGTATCGCAGGTGGCATCGACAACCCCCATGTCCCCGATGACCCTGGAATCTTTATTACCAAGATCATTCCTGGTGGAGCGGCTGCCATGGATGGCAGGCTGGGGTGAGGTGGACTGGAAGCAGGGTGGGGGTGGCAGGGGGCAGGGCGGAGATGAAGGGAAGAGGGCTTGGCCTGGCAGGCTGGCCTGAGAGGGGGAAGAGGGGGAAGGGGAGGGGCTAGAAAGAGAAAATGGAGGAGGAGGGGCAGGAAGGGAATGTGGAGAAGGCAGGAGAGGGGGTAGAGGGGCTATGGCACAGTGTCGTGCCTCTCGGGTTTCCACCCCATCCCTGCAGGGTGAATGACTGCGTGCTGCGGGTGAATGAGGTGGATGTGTCAGAGGTGGTGCACAGCAGGGCTGTGGAGGCGCTGAAGGAGGCAGGCCCTGTGGTGCGGTTGGTGGTGAGAAGGCGACAGCCCCCACCCGAGACCATCATGGAGGTCAACCTGCTCAAAGGCCCCAAAGGTGCGGCCCTCTGCTCTGGCCAGAGCCCCTGGACCATGGGCCCTGGCTAGCCTGGTAGGAAGTGGAAGGGAACAACCTTACTGTTTGCCTGATTTCCACCTCCCCCCCATTCCAGCTTACAGCCTTGACCATGGGTCTCACCCTTACTGTCCTCAGGATCTCAGCCTAGTGTTTGGGACCCTTGGGAAAGGTCCTGGGGGGCTGGCGGAAAGGGGGCTGGATTTGGGATTACTTGCACACTCTGACCTCTCCTTGTGGTCCTTCCCACCCCCTGCTGGCTCCCACCCAGGCTTGGGTTTCAGCATTGCAGGGGGCATCGGCAACCAGCACATCCCAGGAGACAATAGCATCTACATCACCAAGATTATCGAGGGGGGTGCTGCCCAGAAGGATGGACGTCTGCAGATTGGGGACCGGCTGCTGGCGGTGAGATGGCCTTCACGGGAATGCTCAAGTAGTTGGGTGGGGAGGTGGAGCTCCAGCACCCTTTCACTCCACCTAAATCTCACCTAGGCATGGTGGGGAATAATTTCAAGAGCGTCATCTGAATTGTGTTTGCTCAGACACCAAAGTCCCAGTTATCTCCATGGCTGGGGCTCCCTCACCACCCTACCCCTACCCCTACCTCCTACCTCTGAGCTCTTCACCACATTATACTGGGACCTCTGTTAGAGCACTGTTGGATTTTCCTGAAAGGGCACCCCTCTGGGTTTCCTGAAGAGGCCCTCTCTTCTCCCAAGTGCCTTAAGGTTTCTCCTCTACTAGGTGAACAACACCAACCTGCAGGATGTGAGGCACGAGGAAGCTGTAGCTTCACTGAAGAACACCTCTGATATGGTTTATCTGAAGGTAGCCAAACCAGGCAACCTCCACCTCAATGACATGTACGCACCTCCAGACTACGCCAGCAGTACGTACACGTCCCCAGTCCTATCCCTGGCCTGAAGCTTCTGGGGCCCTTGGTCTTTGGTACAGAAGAAGTTCAGACCTCTTTTTAGAGAGAGCAGAGAACTAGTGCCCAGAGCAGAGAACTAGTGCCCAGCCCAACTCTGTCCCCTTGTAGCTGGGCGACCTTGGATAAGTCCCTTCTGCTGTCTTCAGTTTCCTCTTTAGCAAAAAGGAGCTAATGATATATGTCCTGCCTTCCTCATAGGACTGCTGCAAGGATCAAATGAGATCATGGACGAGAAAGCTCTTTGAAAACTGTATTAGGCTTTAGAGATGTGAGGGATTATTATTAGTCACACCTCTAGTCATGCTTTTCTTTGTAGACTGCCTTGACTTCATCTTTCTAAGGCTCACAGGAGTGAGCCCAGGATTCAGAAAGGGACTGTGGAGGAGGGACCATGGGGCGGGGGAAGGGGGGCAGTTGGAGCTGGGAGGAGAGGCCAGAGGAACTGACTTCCCTTGGTCTCTTTTGTACTTGAGGTGAGATGTGGCAGAAAGTCCTTGCGGGGGGGGGGGGGGGGTGTTGGGGGTAGAGCCCTGTCTGGAGTGGTCTCTGAACTTTTCTTTTCTTGTTTCCAGCTTTTACTGCCTTGGCTGACAACCACATAAGCCATAATTCCAGCCTGGGTTATCTCGGGGCAGTGGAGAGCAAGGTCAGCTACCCAGCTGCTCCTCAGGTTCCCCCAGCCCGCTACTCTCCAATCCCCAGGCACATGCTGGCGGAGGAGGAATTCACCAGGTATGACCTCCTGTGCAGAGATGGGTGAGTAGAGGAATAAGTTTCTGGCGGGCCATAGGCCACCTTTGTAGTGTGGCAAAGAGGCTAACTTCCTCTTGGCTCCCTGCTTTGGGGCCTGAGGCCCTCTCTCAGTCCTGGGGGCCCCAGGGAGGGTCAGAGATAGCTGCAGGGACAAGTTCTGCCATCAGGGGGAGTGTCAAGTGTGCGGCCCGGGATCCGAGGGTGGAGGAAAAGGGTGGGGTCGAGCTTTTGGGGGCCTAAGGAGCTGGGGGCTGCGGCGTTTTGCGCTCCGAGTTAGTTGCGGTCCTCTCGGCTTTTCCCACTCCAAATTCGAAAAGAAAGCCGCGCAGCCTGTGGGGTTGGCGGGACGCGGGGAGGCTAGCAGGCCTGGTGGCCTCGCAGGGACCGTCCCCGCCCCACTTCAGCGGCGGCAGCGGCAGCAGCGGCGGCGATTGCCGCCTAGGAACTGGTCGGGCCGGCTGGGATTCCCGGGACAGGTTTGCCGGGTGGGGCCTGGTAGGCTGCCGGGCTGGCTGCTGTGAAGCCGGAAGGGTAGGCGGATGGGGCAGAGCTGCAGGAGCTATGGAGAGGGCACGCAAGTTCTCAGGCTCCGGCTTGGCCCTGGGCTTGGGCTTGAGCTCGGCCTCGGCCTGGAGGAGGGCTTCGAAGAGGTGGGCCTGGCCCCTCCGCTCCCTGCGGCCTGGAGCGGATGCCAGGTAGGAGAGAAGGGGTGCCAAGGGTGAGCATCTGGGACTCGGGGTCTCAGGGAGGGAACCCCGCAACCGAGACTGGGAGTGAGAAAAGGACTGGTGGCTCCTCTGATGAAGGATGCTTCAAACAAGGGAAGGCCATGGGGCCAAGAGTGTGTGTTGGGAGTGAGATTGTCTGGATATCCAGGTGCAACTGTGTGCCAGGTCTGCTCTTACCTGATGGCTCGGCGGTGACCCTTTACAGAGGGATTCCTTAGCCATGTTTAGTTTTAGTTGCATTTTTCATGTGCTTACCCCCTCTCTTCAATTAGGCTTCTGAGCTCCCTTTGGCACCTGGAATTTATCTCTGTCTCCCATGTCACCTAGCAAGGGTACGCAGAGGTGGCTGGAGACTAAATATGTTGTTGGGGAAAGTAGAGGTCAGGTTTGGTGGGGGGAATTTTGAGACTACGGAGGAGCAGATGTAAGAATACAAATTTTGTAGATGGTGAGTGCTGTCAACCCCAGGGTGATTCCACTGCCCCTGATACCCCTTCTCGTGAGCCAGGTACCATTACACTGGTTGGCAGGATAGGAGAATCTGGGGAGGAAGAGGGCTAGTGAGTGGGCTCTGAGATTTGGTGTCTAGAGCCCAGGGTAGAGGTTGATTGACCACAGAGAGGGTAGACTTTCCATGGGAAGTTGACTCTAAGCTCTCAGGAAGAAGGGAGGGAAGAGGAACTGAAACTTGGCAGCTGGCAGGAGAGAACAGCCAAGCGGGTTTCAGGAGAGGAAGGGAGGGACAGGGCATGATGCACACAGGGGCCCAGGCCCTTACTCCCTACAGCAAGTATGGATCTTGTTCCAGGCCGGCCCTCACAGGGAAAACAGTTGGTATCTACCTTGTTCTGACCGCTCTCCTCCTTTCCCACCAGAGAGCCCCGCAAGATCATCCTCCACAAGGGTTCCACAGGCCTGGGCTTCAACATTGTAGGAGGAGAGGATGGAGAAGGCATTTTTGTCTCCTTCATCCTGGCAGGAGGCCCAGCTGACCTGAGTGGGGAGCTGCGCAGGGGAGACCGGATCTTATCGGTGAGGAGACAAAAGAGGTGGGAGGATGAGAGCTGTGCTAGTCTAAAAGGGAAGAGAGGAGAGCTTGACTTTCTCCAAGGAATGATTCTCAAGATGGGAGAAGGGCTCTGAGCTGGGAAAACTTATATTCTCTTTCTAGATATCCTTGGTGAGGGACAGGAACCAAGACCAGACTCATCCTTGAGGAGGAAATGAATGGCTCTTGGTTCTTAAACCCGATTAGCCTTTGAGCCACACATAGATAATTATTACATCAGAGATGTTGTATCCTTTAGGTCTCTTCTTAGGGGGCTAGGATGGGATATTGGCAAAGGCATCTGAATAGGCTTTAGGGATGGGCTACCCATCTCCTTTTCCTGACTGTTAGGACAGGAGACCCCTTTTTTGCTTTGGAGGTGGCTCATGGCTCCTCTCTGTGTACAGGTGAATGGAGTGAACCTGAGGAATGCAACTCATGAGCAGGCTGCAGCTGCTCTGAAACGGGCTGGCCAGTCAGTCACTATTGTGGCCCAGTACAGACCTGAAGGTAGGAGAAGGGAAGGTGGGAAGAGATGCTTTGTGAAGTTTGGACTTATACTAAGGGTTGGCTTTTTTGCCATGATAGGTAATGAAACCACTTGACCAAGTCCCTTCTACCCCCTTCCTTTTTCCTTTTCATTCTCGGCAGGGGTTGGTTTGGTTAGTTTGGGAGCATCCATCCGGTGGTGTTCAGAGTCTGCTAATCAGGAACTGCAGTGCAGCAGAAGGCCGGCAGTGGGCAGCAGCCTCGGGGAGGAAGCCCAGAGATTGGGGAGACTGGAAAAGGGAAGGGAAGGTGAAGGGCCCAAAGGGGAAGGCAGGGAACCAACCGGGTGCCCTGGAACAAGAGGAGGGTAGGGAAAAGAGACCCGACCTAAGAGATCCAGGGACCAACCGCGAGGAAACCGCCCCCCCCCCCCCGCGCCATATCCTCCTCTCCTCAGGGTGACCGTGAAAGACCCCGAAACGCTCTGGGAAAGCCTTTGGAGTTGGGGATGGGGGGATCGACCCCACTCCCCTGCGGGGGCCATCTTAGTATTCTCGGTGAGCTGTACCCAGGCCTGGGGACGAATGGGCGGGGCCGTTTATGCAATACAGGCTTCGGATTGGCTGGGGCCAGCCAAGGCCCAGGTGCCGAGGTGAGCTGCTGGAAGGCACGCCCTGGCCAGCTGGCCGGCGGGGTGCGCATTGGCTGGCCGGGCGCTGCCTCCAGCCGCACGCCCCGCCCCCTGACCCAGGAGGCGGGTGGCAGGCGCCCCTCCTTTCTCCCTCGTGCGCCTCAGGCGTCTCCTCCTCCCCCTTCTCTTCCCTCCCCCTCCCTCCTCCCTCCTCCCGCGCGCCCCGCTTTGTGTCCATGGTCTCCCGCGCGGGACAGAGGGGCCTCCTGGAGCTTGAGCTTTCTCAGGACTAGACCTGGACTCCGACCCGACTCCAGGTGAGGTGAGGCGGACGGAGGGTCAAGCCCCCCCCTACAGTCCCCCCCCTCGCCTCTCCACGGTTGTGTTCTTGGCTCTTCTCTTCAACACTGCACTCCCAACTCTGCTGTTCCCGCATCTCCCCACCCACCGCCAAATCCCTTCGCAGCACGCTCCCAGCCCGCGCGGCGCGCAGCCTGCCTTCGCGCCCCTCCCCGGAGGCCCCGAGGAGCGCTGCGCGGGGCGGAGGGCCCGGGTCTTCCACGGTTGGGCCCTGCCTGGCCTCCAGCCTTTGGCCATCTCCTCGGCCCACCCGCGAAGTGAGCCCCCTTCTCGCTCCCAAGGTCCTGCCTTCAGCCGCCTTCTTGCTCGCAGCCGCGCCCCCCGAGGCTCGCGACCCCAGTCCCCAGAGGCATTTTTGAACTCTTCCCCTCCCCCCTCCCCGCGTTTCTCTGCCAAACCTGGTTACCTCTGGGAACACCCGAGATGGGGTTTGGTGCCCTCGTTGCCTCCCCCTTTTGTTCGCCCGGGTTTTCAACCCTGTTCCCAACTTCCTTTGTCCCCGAGGGCTCCAGCGCCAGGACCCCTGGAACTAGGTACTTAGGCCTTGCAGGGTCGCTTCCTAGGATGGAGGAAGGGGCCTCTGTCCCGGCAGGTGTTCTGGAGCCACAATAAGACGTGGAGAGGCGGAGAGCTACTTTGCCAGGCAGTAAGGGCTCAAAAGCGCCTACCTTTGGGCTTTCCTCCCGCGCTTGAGGGGAAAGAAAGAAGAGAGGGACTCCGCCACGAGGCTTTTTGGATGGGGGACGGCGGTGTGGGTAGGTATGTGAGAGGAAGGTTTGTTGGGTGTGCGGGAATGGGAAAAAGTGCCAGTGGGCACTTTGAGTCATTTCCCTCCAGGTTTGGTGGTCAGCTTCATGACAAGGAACACACTTTGGGGTTATTGTTCGGATGATTTATGTCTGTGATGTTTGCTTCTCAGTATAGAGCCAAACGTCTGATTTTTATTAGGAACCATTATTTATCCATTTCATGCCCACAACTTAGAAAACGTCGGGTTCTGCAAAGGAAATGGTTTCTCTTGCATATTAGTGTGTGTATGTGTGTGTGTGTGTGTGTGTGTGTAGGAGAAATGGATGTGTTTCTTTCGGTTTTGCTCTCTGATGTTGGGCAGGTAGAAACAATACTGTGGATTTAGAGTGTCTGGTGGTAGTATGTTGGAAATTTGTGACTAGAGATTTTGGTCATTTTTTGGAGGGAATGCAACCGGTTGACAAGAAAAGTTGCAGGTTTCCAGGGTAAGGGGATTCCTGCAGTGTTTAGTGCTCCCTGAGTATATTCCCAGAGAGTCTATAATGTATGTTGAGGTGCTGTCATTATGTTAAATCTTTTTACCACTTGCTCCATGAGGCTTTTCTTCTCTTAGAATTCACTTGAACCACTGGGGCTCTGCCGCCCCAGTCTTCTTTCTTTCTTAGGTTTGGTAAATCCAACAGTGCCCCAACATACAAAATCTTTTGTTTTTCGTTTCCCTTTGAAAATGGACCCCTGGAGGCTGGTCCAGAGGGATGCTCAAGCATTCCAGGTTAGGCTCTGGCTTTTCTTTGATAAAGTGCTAATTTTTAAAAATAAGGACTTCATGGTGATCCTTTTTAAAATATATTAAATACTGTTCTTTGGAGGATTGCATAATCCAAATATATGTCCATTGGCTAAAATGATAGAGATTTTGCTTATTATTGGCCAAGGGTGTGTTCATTATTTGGATTTTTTTTCACTTAGAGCCAAAGAATGTGAGAACTGGAAAGGATCACTTAGTCCAACCCCTCATTATGCAGACTGGAACAGTGACAAGGGAGCAAGGACCTGACTTGTCTAAGGTTGTAAAGGGAAAGTTTCTGGAGAGGGTCAGTAACCATCTGAATGCCGAGGTCCACCAGTTGGAAACAAAGCTGTGCTTGTGAAAACCGGAGAGACCTGAGATATAGAATGGAAGAGCAACCGGAAAAGGACTGAAGAAATAACAAAAGAGAGACTAGGGAAAGAGCATGAGAGAAAAATGTATGTGGGAGGATTAGTGATCTCCTCAGTGGTGACTGAGGCACCATTGCCAAACCAGTGTAGCCCTTAGATATTATTTTGCATGGGAGCTTAAAAAATAACTTTGACTAATTAGAGCCATCAGAGTAATAACAACTTTTTCTCCTTTTTTTAAAGGGCTTTATTGAGATTTAATTCATATACCGCACAGTTCATCCATTAAAGTGTACAGTTCAGTGGCTTTTAATATAGTCACAGAATGGTGCATCCATCACCTCAATCAATATAAAAACGTTTTCCTTACCCTTCTCCGCCTTTTAATACATAAACTGAAGCGGAGGGCTACCAGCTTTGGAAAGGTAGATAAGTTTAGGACCGTTGCTTTCTAACATACCTCCCCTGGGCATACCTCCAAGTTGCTGGATGGCAACTTGGTGGGAATACTCAAGCCTAGAGCATTCCATATATCTGGTTTGCTTAAGGTGAGTTCAACCCATGATGAAGTATAGAAACCATATCTTTCTATTTCACCTTTATATTGTATCTAGGATGGGTACTTAACAATTATTTTTTACAGTGAAGCTTTGGAAAGTGTTAAAATAGAAATACAAGTGCTAAATGATGAGAAACCACAGTGAGAGATGCTGTTTAATAGTTTCACTCCTGATTGCTCCAAACCATTGTGGACACAACAATTCTACCTATTAGCTAAAAATAGCCTGATGTTATTGGGCATGTATAATCCTGTTTAAAATTCAAATCGAAATTTTAAAACAACTGGCTCTTGGCAAAGGCTCATTTCCAGTCTGTTCTAAAATGAAAAAAATTTTTTTTCTGTGACTTATGGAATTGCTCCATCTAGGGAAGTATGGACTTCATATTATAACATTTTTATTTGTGAACATCTACTTTTTTTCTCCCTACTTACTTTATATCAGCCTCTGTTTATAAAATGAGCTAGTTTTTTTCTGGAACAACCTTTTGTTTTCACAGTAAAACCTGATCCAGAAATCAGGAGGTGAGCCAGAAATTGTTCACTAAAGTAGCCAAATTGGGAGCTGATCGTTTGTGCCTGGTCTTTTCAATTGGAATGTAAATCCAGATAGGCTTGGGGGACAGGGAGTGGGAGAGAATGAGAGTTTTCTAAAACTTATTTTAAGGCGCTGACAAAGCGCTTTCGCTATGGAAACACCTTCAGGTAGGGCCTGGAAGAGTTAGGCATCATCAGTGTTTATAAAAACTTGAAAGCATAAAAGAAGAATGTTTCCTATAACATTTAAGTGAGCTTCTCCATGTCCTCCTGTTTGAGAGTGCAGGGTATAAACATAGCTGCTTCCTTATCATCATGATCTCTGGAGATTACAGAGGTGAAATTATACCAAGGTAAAGAATTAAAGCCCTGAAATTTCTGTTCCCCTCCTAAAAGAAGGCTAAGGTAAGGAAGGAAGAAAATGAGTTTCTCTGTGCTGCGAATGATTTGAAGGGAATTACTATTGTATTCATCTTGGTGACTCCAGCACCTAGTACAGAGCTTGACACATTTTGTTGAGTTGAATTATTGAGTATCTGTACATTCCAGGTGCTTTTGTAAGCATTAAATTTCAGGATAGCTCTGGGCTAGGTGATATTATAGATGTTATCCCCATTTTACAGATGAGGAAAGTGAGGATTAGAGAGGTTGATTGACTTGCTCAAGTTCACACAGCCAGTAAGGGTCAGAGTCAAAGTCTGAATTTTCAGATTTCCTGAGAACTTCAGGTTCAGGGCTTCTGCCACTGTGCCACAACTGCTCTCCTTCCATAGCAGAGATACCGTGAGCTCCCTTTCCTTATACAGACACAGTTGGAGACAGCAAGAAATACCTCTCTGAGACTTTACAGGTGCCAGAAGCTGTTAACAAATGGAGTAAAAGCAACTCCAAATCACAGCTTTTTTGTCCCGACTACCACAAACCCCTGCTCCAAAGGAGGAAGTAAACTGGGGATAGAAGGGCTGCTGGAAGCCTGAGGGATACCCCCTCTACCCCCTCTCTTGGAGGAGAAAAGTAGATTTAGGAAGACTGCTAGGGAATATTGGAGAGGGAACCCCAGGAGGAGCCAAAAGATGGGAGTTGGTTTGCTTGACTTGATAGCAAATGTGTGAAGGCTTAAGTGTATTAATACAGTAAGTAGGGATTTCTCATTTCTTCAAGTGAAATGGAGTTTTGTCATTAATTTTTTCAACAACTTTATTGAGACATAATTCACTTATACAGTTCACTCATTTGAAGTGTTAGATTTGGTCAGTGTTAGATTGTTCATGGAGCTGTAAAGCCACAATCAATTTTAGAACAATTTTGTCACCCTAAAAAGAAACCCTGTACTCTTTAGCCATCACTACCCAATTTCTCCATTCCTTTCAGCCTAGGCAACCACTAATCCACTAATCTGTCTCTATGGACATTTCATATAAATGGAATCATATAACATGACCTTTTGTGTCTGGCTTCTTTCACTTAGCATAATGCTTTCGAGGTTCATCCATTTTGTGGCATGTATCAGGACTTCATTCTTTTTTAAGGGGGAATAATTTTCAATTGTATGGATAGACCACATTTTCTTTATCCATTCACACATAGAAGGACATGTGGGTTTCCACATGTCCACATATTTTGGCTATTGTGAATGTTACTTTGAACATTGGTATACAAGTTTTTGTGTAGACATCTGTTTTCAGTTCTCTTGCGTATACACTGAGGGGTGGAATTTCTGGGCCATATAACTCTTACGTTTAACCTTTGGAAGAATGGCCAGATTGTGTGTCAAAGGAGCTGCACCATTTTACATTCCCACCAGCAGTGTGTGAGGTTTCCAATTTTCCCACATCCTTAACACCTTGTTAATATCTATCTTTTTGAGTCTAGCCATCCTAGTGGGTGTGGAGTGGTATCTCATTGTAGTCTAGGTTTGCATTTCTCTAATGGCTAATAACATGGAGCATCTTTTCATGTGCTCATTTTTTTGTGTTTGCAATTTTTTTAAACAACTTAAGCTCTGTTTAATACTGCACTGTTGGAAATACATGTTCTTGCCTCATCAAAGAACAGTTTCCTTTGATAGCAAACACAAGGGATAAAATGCTTAATTTAAAAGAAAAGCAATTTCCAAAAACATATTAGCAATAATTTGACAGATGGAGGTCTAAGCAAAGAAAGATGCTGCACACAGAAGCTGTCTTGGAGCAGGGGTCTCTGATATGTGTCTCCTCTCCTTTCTTGAGGGAAGCAGCTCAGAGCTCTGACCTGTATCCAAAAAATGTGATCTGGTTGGCTAAATAAAAATTCAGGGAAACAAAAGTATTGTGAACTTAGAAATAAACAGATAAATACACACAGATCTTCCCACTGACATGTGAGGAATATGTTAATTGGACCTTTTTCTGAGGAATCTCTTTTTTTTTCTTTTTCTTTTTCTTCCTCTGAATAGTTGGGGAAATGGCATTGGGGAGTAACACATTGATGGAGTTTTAGACCCATCAAGGACAAAGCTATTACTTTTTCTGGTACCTATAACATTTCACCAGAGAGAAAAAAAATTACAGTCAGACACAGACTATCCAGTAGCCCACTGGGAAAGTTCACTAGGATGAGATGGGAAGAGAGCAAATGGCCTTTGACTTGCCATTCATTTTTGCTTTGCTCATTCTCGATTCCCGATTTGCTTCTCACTCTGTTTACAAACTGACTGGTGACCAAAGCAAGCTAACCCTGTTATTTTTCAGGTGATGAGAAGGGACCAGGAGCCAACTACCTTTCACTATGATGTGTGTGCTGGAGGGGTTTCAAGCTTGGGGTTGATCAGTTCAGCCAGGAATGCTGACCTGCTCAAAATGATAAGTCTCAATTAAAAACAAAACAATAACAGCAGCTTTATTGAGATATAATTCACATACTGTGAACTCCACCTATTTAAAGTGTATAATTCAGTGGTTTTTAGAATGTTCAAAGTTGTACAGCCATCACCAAAATCAATTTTAAAACATATTCGTCACCCCAAAAAGAAACCCTAAATCCATTAGAAGTCAATCTTCACCCCCTCGTCACTCCCATCATCCCTAAGCAACCGCTAATTCTACTTTCTGTTTATAAAATTTGCCTATTCTGGCCAGTTCAGATAAATGGAATCACACAATATGTTGTCTTTTGCGACTGGCTTATTTTACTTAGGATAACGTTTTCAAGGTTCATCCACATCGTAGCATGAACAGGCCCTTCTGTTTTATTTCCAAATAATATTCCATTGTATAGATATTATACTACTCTTCGTTTATCTATTCAAACATTGAAGGACACTTTGTTTATCATGAATCATGCTGCTGTGTACATTCATGTACAAGTTTTTTTGTGTGAATGTATGTTTTCAGTTCTTTCGGGGATATACCTAGGAGAGGAATTGCTGGATTATAAATTAACCCAATGTTTAACATTTTGAGGAACTGCTAGACTTTTCTCCAAAACAGGTGCACCCTTTAGGCCCACCCTTTTTTATAAACTTAGAATAGAAACAAAATTTAAGCTTTCTTTGTAGTTTTGTCCCCTGGAGCTGAATTTCATATTAAGATGTGTGTGTTGCTTGGCTTTTTTGTATTCCATGTAGCCCAAGGACATTGTATTTGGGTTTGGCAAAGCGTTTGGAAACTAGGCTAGGCAGGTGCTTTTTTTGTCCTTGTTAGATAGTTTGGGGCAAAACCCTAGGAGCTCTGGTGTCTAAAACATCGTTTCTCTGGATGGGGTAGATTGATAGAATAAAATATAGTAATAAGGATAAATTAATTCTTATTATAGCTTTTTAGGATTTCTTTTAAATTTAACATGTTACTTGCTGAAATCTTGACCCTAATATTTACTCTGGTGCTTTGTTTAAAGCTTTAGTCTTCTATTCTACCATGAGGGTAATTGTTTTAATAGAAAAGTAGGATAAGTAGAACAATTTGGGCCCACCATTGCCAATGACATAAAAATACTGATTTATCTCTCTTTATGTGGAGAAAAGACACACACACACACATATATATAAGCTAACTCTTATGGGAATCATCTTGGAGGAAGAGCCAGGGCCCTGGGTTCTAGTTTGGTCACTTCAGGTAGCTGAAGGATTTTATACCAGTCAACTTCTTTGGGCCTCAATTTTCTGATCAAATGAGGAACTTGCAAAAATGATAATTAAAATTCAAAATATGATAAAGTGAAAATAAAAATAAATACCCTACCTATGTTTTCTTCTAGTTATTTATTTATTTAATGTTTACATTTTTGCATTTAAGGCTTAACCTGCCTGGAGTTTAATTATGATGAAAGGTAGGGTCCTACTTTGATTTTTTTTCCTCCAAATATTTAATGAATTAACTCAGAACTATATAAATTAAAGAAATTTTGTATTTTGAAATAGTTTTAAATTTACAGGACATTTGCAAAAATAATACAAACCCAATATAGAGAACTCCAACATGCCCTCCCCCACATATCCAAATCCATCAACTTTTAACATTTTGCTACATTTGCCATATTGTTCTCTCTCTCTCATCTCCCTGCTTTGAAGTGCCACTTTATGAATAAAACTGTTTTACACACAAAAAACATTTGAATTTGGGGTTTCTTATCCTGTAATCTGTCTATTCCTGCATCGGATCACACTGTTAATTATTGTAGCATTGTAAAACATTTTAATCTTGTAGTGCAAGGGCCCTACTTCCTTACCTACTCCCAATCCCCACCCTGGTTCTTGAAGGGCCAACCTGTAATATTTTACTCTGGGATTATCAATTACTGAAAAATGACCACAATTGTGAAGAAAGTAAATAATTACTTAGGAAAAAACAAAAGATTGTGGATTGTTTGTGTTTCCATCACTATGTTGCAATATCTCTGTTAAATGGAAAAAGATTGTTGTAAACAAGAGCACTGGCCACCTTGAGAGCAGGAAAAGGTGTAATTCTGTCTTTGTTCTTAGGTTTTCTGGACTAGGTGTTTCAACTTGGGGCAAATCTTGCATATACTTTGGCTTATTAGTTAAAGGAGCCAAAGGTTTTTTGTTACTCCTGCATTTGAATATTATGAAATTCCCCTGAAATAGCAACAAGGTCCTATTATATGAAGCTTTTGCCCTGATATACTTGGGGTGAACCAGAATAGGTGAGAAAGACTAATGGCAAGGTCTTGGGAATGCTTTTTTAAAGCTTAATGTGTAGTCAAGGCATTTTTCATTGTTCTAATTTCAGACCGGGTGCCTGAATGTAATGAAACCTTTATATGGGATAGTAGTTCTTCCTCCATTTTCACTAAGGTCTTTGGAGGACAAACATACACTGTCAATGGGGATAAAGATATTTTATGGAGTGCTGATCTGGCATGTCTTGTTTTATGTTCTACTTCCAGTATCCTTCAGGATGCTTTCCAGAAGTCTGACTTTGTGTATGTGTGGCTGAGGAAGCACACTTGTGACAGTGCAGGGAACAGAACAATGTCACTCAGGTTTCTCTTCTGGGTTAGTCAAAGTTCTGAGCCCTTAATTCTAAAAGTAGAACAGAAATTATTTTCTCCCAAGCACTATTTGCCCATACTGAGGCCTGTTTGCCACTTTACTGCCCTCTCACATAGCCTTAAGAGATTCTTTTTGCAATTTATGTCCATTGATTTGGCATTTTTGACCTAAAGAGATTAGTGTTATTTGCAAATGTGATGCTCTCCCTCTTCTAGACTGTATAAAAAAATTAAATTAGACCAAATCAGATGGCCTCACTGATTTGGCCATAAAATCAAATTAGAAGGGACCTTGAAAACTGTCTAGTTTTAGAGGTCTTGGGTTCTTTAAAATAGTGGGCCCCATAATTAGAAACTAACCCAAGTAATAGGCTTCATAATTATTTTATAGAGACAAGTTTGACAGTCTTAGAAATGTTGTGATATTCAGAATTTATATATACTTTTCTCCATGATAACAAGTATCTTTTTTTTTTAAAAAAAAAAGACTTATTTATTTATCCCCCCCCCCACTCCATTGTCTGCTCTCTGTGTCCCTTTACTGTGTGTTCTGAATCTGCTTTGTATTCTTATCAGGCAGCTCCAGGAACCGATCCTGGGACCTTCTGGAGTGGGAGAGAGGCTACCACTCTCCTGCATCACCTCAGCTCCCTGGTTTGCTAAGTCTCTTATTGCCTCTCCTCTGTTTTTATTTAATTTTTTTAAGATTTATTTTATTTATCCCCCCTCCTTGCTGCTTGCTTGCTGTCTGCTCTCTGTGTCCATTCACTGCACATGTTCTTCTGTGTCTGCTTGTCTTCCTTTGTTGCGTCATCTTGCTGCACCAGCTCTCTGCGGGCACGGGCCGGCCGTCAGCTCTCTGTGGGGGCGCAGGCTATTAGTTCTCTACAGGTGTGGGCTGTCAGCTCTCTGTGGGCGCAGGCCAGCTTACTTTCACAAGGTGGCCTGGAAAGCGAACCCAGGGCCTCCCATATGGTAGACAGGAGCCCAGTTGGTTGAGCCACATCCACTTCCCTCTGTTTCTTTTTGTTGCATTATCTTGCTGCATCAGCTCTCCGCATTGACTGGCACTCCTGTGTGGGGCGGCACTTCTGCACGGGGGGCACTCCTGTGCGGGGTGGCACCCCGTGTAGGCCGGCACTCCTTGTGGGCTGGCACTTCATGTGGGCCAGCTCACCACATGGGCCAGCTTGCCTTCACCAGGAGGTCCTGGGCATCAGACCTAGGACCTCATATATGATAGATGGTAGCCCAATTGCTTGAGCCACATCTGCTTTCCACAGTTATCTTCTTGATCGACTTTGAGCTCAGGTCATTTTTATTGAAAATATGAGCCACAGTGTTATGACAGATAATTGTAATTCAGACATATCCTGAGGGTTTGCACTCCAAAAGCACCATAGAAACCTGAAACGTAATTCACACTCATCAAATTCTATGACTGTCTTCTGAGGTTGTAACTTCATTTCCCACTATAGTTAATTTTTCACAATTGGTGGATCTTTTGAGCTCAGGGCAGTTTAGCAATGGTAAACGAGGGCTGCGTGAGTCTGAGATTTGGACACCTGCACTTCCATAAGAACAAACGAGCATTTTGGCAGTAGCTGACTTATTTCCAGTTTATGGCCAATGAAAATAGGAGCTGTTACTGAGCTGTGGCTTCCCAACTCGGTACTTGTGTGAGGACTCAAGATCAGCAAGTTACATTTCTCTTTATTTTTATTTGCATCTTCTCATTGTTCCTACCTGTCACAGTCTCTGTGCCTCAGGTCTGTCATCCAGTGATCTCCCCAGTTTGTTGTCATTTTCAAATTTGTTAGGTATGGATTTTATCTTATTTTGTAATTCTTCCCTTTTATATCTTCACTGAAATCATGTATAGTCTCTACTGCATCGGAATAAGTGCCCTTTGTTGCTACCCTTTGTTTCCTGTCTCTACAGCATTTTCCTATCCATATTCAATAGGACCAAATAAACCTTCTATAGCTTGAGAAACTGACCACCTTTCAGCTTTTCCAAATTAATGACAGATGTCATTTTTTACTCTCAGAAGAAAATCTTTCTGTCACTAAAAAGGTATATGGATTTCAGAGGAAAGTCTTAGAGGAAAATATATTCGGAGGCTTGGGTGTGTGTCCAGTTCATACTAGTGAATATTGCAATTTCAGTCTCCCGATGCTTTATTAGGTTACTAGTTATATCTTGAAACCTCTGACATGTCAGCATTTTGCAGAAGTGGTTTGTGGTTTTGTTGGTCAATTTTTAGTGCTTTGGGGGTGGGTAGAAGGAGAAAGGTTGTATTATTTTTATTACATTTGTTCCTGAGGACCCAGTATTTGAGAATTACATGGTCCAGGCTCAGTGCATTCAGTAAAAGTTTGAATCAAAAAGGGTGTGCATCTCCATGCCTATACTTGGACAAGGAAACAGAAACAACATAAGGAGCTTATAGTTTAGTAAAGGAAGTGACATCACCACAAATTCTGGACACTAGGGGGAGAGGTAGTATTGGAGTGAGGGTGTCTGGAAAATATGTTAGATGAAAAATGGTTGAAGGAAGTAACAATATTTAGCCTGGAGAAGAGATAACTTATTTTGAGGACATGATGGCCATTCTTGATTATTGCCAAACTGTCCCACCTTTTCCTGGTCTCCTAGGTAACAAACTCAAAAGTTGTTTTTGATCTCTCCCATCCTATATCCCAACAGATACAAATTTTGTCTTTTCTAGCTACAACATATCTCTTGATTCTTGTCCTTTTTTTTCTTTTCTCATTGTCCCCATACTATGTCAGGCCTTTGGAGTTATTGACTGTACGGGCACTGTACTGGTCTCTCTTATCTCTCCTGCTGTCCTCCATTTTACTTAACACTCCCAGAATAAACTTCCCTCAAACCTAGTTTTAAATGTATCACTTTTCTATTTAAACACTTAACAGTGGTTCCCATAGCCTAGGAAGAAAAGTCCTATCTCAAGCTCTTATAATCGGCCCTAACCATCCATTACATCCTCTTCCTCTCTTTACAGTCTCCCTTGTCCTCATTCTATTCAACAGTCTTGGAACCAGCAACAGGCTTTCCCAGCTCTTCTACCTTCTCTAAACAGTTCCTTCATACTCCTATGAAGAAGAGAATCCAATTTGTTTTATGCCGTCTTAGGACCAGCTGGCAGAAGAGATGGACCACAACCCAAGAACTTTCTCTTGAATTGTGTTGTCTAATAATTAAGAATTAGAGCTCTTTCCAGTGTTGGACATGTTTGAGGAGATGCAAGAGCACTAGCTGCCTTGGATGCTGTCAAAGTAGGGGTGACTTATATTAGGGGCTGTAGAGGATATGCAAAAGAAATAGAAATCATGGTCCTCTGTTGTCAAGAAATTTAAATCTGGGAGACGGATGTGGCTCAGGCAGTTGGGCTTCCGTTTACCATATAGGAGGTTCAGAGTTTGATGCCCAGGACCTCCCGGTGAAGGCAAGCTGGCCTACATGGTGAGCTGGCCCATGCGGGAGTAACGCTCTGTGCAGGAGTGCTGCCCCATGCAGGAATGCCAGCTGACATGGAGAGCTGGCGCAGCAAGATGATACAACAAGAGACACAGAGGAGAGACAATAAGAGATGTATTAGAACAGGGAGCTGAGGTGGTGCAAGAGAATGATTGCCTCTGTCCAACTCTGGAAGGTCCCAGGATTGGTTCCCAGAGCTGCCTAATGAGAATACAAGAAGACCAGAAGAACACACAGCGAATGGACACAGAGAGCAGACAATGGGGGGAGGGAGATAAAGAAATAAATCAATCTTTTAAAAAAAAGGAAATTTAAATCTAGGGGGAGTGAGTGTAGCTCAGTGGTTGAGCACCTGCTTCCCCTGTGTGAGGTTCAATCCCTGGTACCTCTTAGAAATTTTTAAATCTAGATGTGAGAAACCACACAGTCTCTGCAACAATAGCCAGAGATAAACACAACATGTGTGCTCATACACACACACACACACACGATCATGCTGTTCCTTTACTTAAAAACCTGTCAGGAGCTTCTTCCCATTATCCCCATTATCCTTAGGAAAAAGGCAAAAATCCTTATCATAGTCCATAAGGCTATGATCTGACCCCTGCATGCCTCCCTAGTCTCATCTCTTGCTATACTATGCCGGTACTTCCCTGTGCTCCAGACATTTTATACCTTCACGTAAGCTGTTCTGACCCCCTCCACTTTTCCCCTGGCTGACTCTTTATCCTTAAGGGCTCAGCTTAAACGTCATTTCCTCAGAGAAACTTTTATCAACAGCCACCCCAGTAGGTTAGGTCGTCCTTCTGAGCTTTTTCTTCATAGCAATGATCCCAGTTGTAATTAAAATAGTTATTTGTTACAGGATTGTAATTTCTAGGGACTGTTTTGATACCATTTTATCCCTAGCAGCTAGCACAGTGCTTGCCACCCAATGGACATTCAATACATATTTGAATAAATAAAATGAGACTTCTGGGAGGGGACGAGAAAAGTGGCAAGGGACATAAAGGATGTTCAGGTCAGGCAGTGGAGAAGATTTTAGGAGAAGGCTATAATGGGGTAGGAATGGACAAGTTGTGTTCAAGGATTACAGGCAGGTTAGCTGAAAAGAGAATCTGTAATGGGTGATGGATTGGGAGTGACAGGAGGATGGCTGTAACAATCCTTGAAAGTGTAATTGAGATATTAAAGCAAAATTATTTAGTTACTGTTGAGTTATTATAGATACTTAGGGCGGGTTACAACTTGAAGGGTTTTTTTTCTTTAAGAACAGTTGTATGTTTACAGGAAAATCATGCAGAAAGTACAGGGTTCCCATATTTTCCCTTACATATGCACTGTTTTCCCCATTAATGTTTTGCATTAAAAATGTGCTACTTTTATTACAATCAATGGAACAATAGTATTATACCATTAACTTTAGCCCACTGCTTACATTAGGGTTCACTCTGTTGTACAGTTCCGTTTTTCTTGTGTGTGCTAACTTATATACAACCTAGAATTTCCCTTTTTTAAAAAAAATCTCTTTTCAAATATACTATTCAGTGGTGTAAATTACATTCACAAAGTTGTGCCTCTGTCATCACCATCCATTGCTAAAATTTTTCATCACCCCAAACAGAATCTCCATACCAATTAAACACTAACTCTTCATTTTCCTTCCCCACCTGGCCCCAGATAACGTATATTCCAGTTCCTGACTTTATGAATTTGCATATTCTGCTTATTTCATATAAGTGAGCTCATACAGTATTTTTCCTTTTGTGACTGACTTATTTCACTCATCACAATGTCTTCAAGGTTCATCTATGTTCTCGCATTTAACAGGACTTCATTCCTTTTTAATGGCTGAATAATACCCCATTGTATATACTTACCACATTTCATTTATCCATTCATAAATATCCATTTATTCATTCATGAAGCACTTGGGTTGCTTCCACCTTTGGCAGTTGTGATATTTGGCATGCAAATATCTTCCTGCTTCCATTTCTTTACAGTATTACCTAGAAGTGGGATTGCTGGGTCATAAGTTCTTTCTTTTTTCTTTTTAATTAATTTATCTCCCCTTCCCCGCCCCTCCCCCCAGTTGTCTGTTCTCTGTGTCTATTTGCTGAGTCTTCTTTGTCCGCTTCTGTTGTGGTTAGCGGTCTTCTTCTTTGTCTGCTTCTGTTGTGGTTAGCGGCACGGGAATCTGTGTTTCTTTTTGTTGCGTCATCTTGTGTCAGCTCTCCGTTGTGCGGCACCATTCTTGGGCAGGCTGCACTGTCTTTCGCGCGGGGCGGCTCTCCTTATGGGGCGCAATCCTTGCGCGTGGGGCTCCCCTATGCGGGGACACCCCTGTGTGGCAGGACACTTCTTGCGCACATCAGCACTGCGCGTGGGCCAGCTCCACACTGGTGAAGGAGGCCCAGGGTTTGAACCGTGGACCTCCATGTGGTAGACGGAAGCCCTAACCACTGGGCCGGGTCCGCAGCCTATACTTAACTTTCTGAGGAATTGCCAAACTGTTTTCCACAGTGGCTGCACCATTTTAGATTCCAGTCAACAATGTAGGAGTGTTCCTATTTCTCCACATCCTCTCCAACCCTTCTAATTTTTCTTTTAATTAAAAAAAAAATAGTAGCTATTCTAGTAGCCAAATGGGGTGAAATAGTATCTCTGGTTTTGTTTTTGCATTTTCCTGATGGCTAAGGGTGTTGAATATCCTTTCATCATGTATTTATTGGCCGTTTGTATATCTTTTTTTTTTAATTTAATATTTTTTTCTTTTTTTGTCTTTATTTTTTTAATGTTACATTAAAAAAAATGAGGTCCCCATATATCCCCTACCCCCCTCACCTCACTCCTCCCCCCATAACAACAACCTCCTCCATCATCATGAGACATTCATTGCACTTGGTGTATATCTTCTTCAAGTTGAAGTTTTAGGAAAGCTTTTCAAATGAGAATCTAAACTGGATTAGAATTTGGAAAGCCTGGGGGCAGAAGACTAGTTAGGACAACATAGCCCACCGTGTGGATCTAAATAAGACAAATGATAGTGGGGCTAGAGATAACACAGATAAGAGAAAATTCAGAGGCAAAATCCACCAAAAGGAAGTGAAAGGAAAAGTTAGGAAGAAAGAGGTGGATTGAGGAGGCATTTAGGCCAAAACATCAGCAAAATCTGATGAAACACTGGTTGTGAGCTGGGGAAAGGGGGTGTGCCTTTTACAGTAACAGGAAGATTTGGCTTTTAAGTATAGGCATAGGCAAAGTGGTCAGGTCTAGAGGTAGGTGGAGGGTCACAGAAGAGGTTAGAAGGAGTGAGTGAACAAACAGCCAAAGGGAAAGAGGGTAGAGAAAGAAGATCTGTGGGCTAAAGGATTAAGTCTTAAGAACCAAGAACTCTAACCACCAGGAGAACACTCTTTTCTATTATTATGTGGAGGGACATTTTAGCTCCCCTTTGTCTTCGTCCATTTGAGATTAAAATCTTGGCTTTACTTTTGCATAACCAAAAGGCTCATTAAATTGTTTTTTCCCAAACAAAAGATCAATCTTCTGCCCTTAGAGGTAAATTCTACCTCTGCTGCTTCATTCAGAAACCAAAAAGCTGCCAGAAGCTTTGTAATACATAACTGTCAGTGCCGACCCTACCCCCACCGCCACCCCCCCCCCCCCCCCCCCGTTTAGGGTGCATGTAATTTGACCCAGCAATTTCATTTCTAGAAAGCTATGCTGTAGAAATGTTCATACAAATAAACCATGCAGCACTGCTTGTACTGTCATGATATTTAAAAATGGTAAGCAATTTCAATGTGTATCAATACGGAAATGGCTGCATAAATGTTGGTCTGCTCATAACATGGGATTCTATACAGCTGTTAAAAAGAATGAGGTCGATCTCTATGTACTGACATGGAAGGGTGAAAAAAAAGTAAGTTGTTGAACAATATGATCTAATTCTATTTTTCCAAAAATATATGCCTGTGAGTCTATGTGTGAGTGAGTGTACCTATACAAACTAATACTAACGGTGGTTACTTCAGAGTTGTGGGTCTGGGAAGCTATACAGAAATGTCTAGAGGAAAAAGTTAAAATTTTTAAAAGCGTGCGTTACTTTTGTTAAGTTGGAGAAAAAGTAAACTCATCAGCATTCTTTGCAGACAAACTGGACAGTGGCCTTTTTAGCACTTTTCTTTCCTGTGAGATTTGCAACGGTATTGCCAAATTTTTATCTTTGAGAGTTTTCCAACCCTCTTTCCCTGCTTTCTTTTTGAGACAGACACACTAACTGCAGGATCCTTTACCTTGTCATTTCCTGGAACTGAAAAACAAAACAAAACTCAGTTCTGTTAAGTTGAGATCAGTCATTTCAAATGTTCTGGGGCATCAGAATCACCTTGGATGTGTGTTAAAACGCATATTCTTGGGCACCACCCAGTAGTAGGTTCTGATTGTGTGTCTGGGGTGGGTGGGGGGTGACCAGGAATCCTGATCTTTCAGATGCATCTGGGTGGCCAGTGACCTGGTACCAACATCTGATTGTGCACCCCACCTCCTTATTTCTCTCTCTGTAATTAGCAACTGGCAAAAAGGAACGAAGTTGCAAAGGATGACTCACTGTGGCTATCTCTGTGGGTCACAAATGATTGGGTTCCTCTGAATGGAAAAAAATGAATAAAGCACAATTTAATAGACTTGCGATTTTAGTAGTAAGTGCTATTTTTTTTAAAGTAGCCTATTTTAAGTGAGCCTTTGGGTTCAAGGGATGATCAGGGAGGGGAGCGTCCTGGTCAGTGACTGTCCCTGCTGAGGAAACGACCTGGAGCAATGGCTACTATGTGCGTTATTAATAGAAAGGGGGGAGGACTTTGGCAAATCAGGCAGTCTTAGACTTCAGATGCTTTTTAAAGTGAAGCTTCTGTTCTGATAAAATGATACCTCTGACTGTAAGATGAGGTGTAGGTCTAAAGTCTCTTCTAAACAGTTTTCAGTCTGTTCACTGATTTTTATCTTCATTACATGCAAAAAGCCTGGTAACCAGATGTCAGCTGTGGGTTATTAATGTCCCAAGATAAGACGTTAATAAACCTAAACCCTGATTGTTACCAACAGTTAACCTTGGGAACAAAAGTAAATGGTAATACTTCTTAAACTACCTTTCCAAGTTCTCAGTGAAGCTGGGAGCCATCGGTTAAGTAAACCATTAGGTTTATTAGTTTTGAGAACAGAAATGTCGACTTGGGCACAGTTTTCTAATTTGCTCTTCATTTCCTCAACAATCATTTATTCAGAAGCTACTATCTACCTACTGGACATCAGGTAACTACAAATAGAAGCCAGAGATGATGAGCTGCTGGAACTCTAGGGGGATCATCTGAATGGAAAAAAAACCCAACAAATTATTTTATTGGAAAAGAAAACCCTCAACTTAATGGACTTGCCATCTTAGTAGCATATGTAAAACAAAAACTGGATTCCTTAAAGCATTAGCTTTGTTATTTGTGTAGTCTCTATTAAGTAGGCTCTCTGGCCGAGTTATCAACCTTGGATTAGAGCTTTGAGGAAATGATGGTTTGGTGGTTGTTTTTTAAAAGGATTTTTTTTATTTAATTAAAGAAATGGAGTTACTAAGCAACTGCCATAACCTGCTGCTGAGATGGAGTTCAGCGGGCAAGTCAATTCCAAAGAAGGGAGTATATAAACAAGTTTCAAGAGGGGAAAAGGCTTAGGGATAGATTGGATGTATTTTTTTTTTCTGGGTTGAATGCATATCTCCACCTCTTATCTTCCCCAAGAGAGGGCTGCCTGCTCAGAAATCTCTTTGTCTCGCAGGGTTCTTGCCAGTTCTTCTCTTAGTCGGTCAGCGAGGAGGAGGGCTAGAAAGGAGTGAACAAGAAAAGCTCCCCAGCCTGGGTGGAGGGCCGAGTCCTGGGGTTGGGCTAGTGCCCATGCCATCTTGAGAAGTGGACTGGTCTGCTTCTGTGACAAATTGGTCCTCACCTTTAGATTTAGATACCTCATTGATATTGTAACCATCAGAATGGGGTCATTGTCTAGCTGTTGACTCCCTTTTTTTTCCTTCCTTCAACATTTAATGGGTGAGTCAGTGATTTAAGTGCTTCCTCCTGGATTTCGGGTATGGTAGTAGGCAATGAGGCCAAATCACCATAGCACCAGTTCATTATGAGTGCAAGAACACATGAGTCTAACCTTTTGGCTCTTTGATAACACAGTAAACAAAAGGTAACTTTATTGAGAAGGGGGTATTTGTGTGAGTTAGAACGCCATTCCTTCCCCTTTGGGCTTTTAGCATTTACCTTTATACCCAGCTGAAGGTCAGGTTGCTTTGTTAAGGGAAGGGGGAGTGTCAGGTGTTGGAACAGGTGTTCTGTTCTCGCCAGTGATACAGACTAGGGTGGGGTGCTTCTTGCCAGCCCTCTATGGTGCCTGAAGTGCTTTTGTGGAATTTCCCCCTGGAAATGTGTTTGTTTTTAAAAATAGTTGCCCTATCCTCAAGTCCTCATATGAATTTTTACTTCCTTTATAATCTTTTTAAAGTGAGGTATTACTCTTTTCTACAATTTCTACACCCTGTGGTATAGATGTACCCCATTTTATTGGCAATACCGTCTTGGAAAATAGTGTGAAATTTTTTGTGTATATATGTGTGTGGTAAATGTGAATATTGTATTTTATATGTACTGGGAGCATATCACAATAAAGCAGCCCAATAAAAAGCCTTTTATAATAACTGTATGTCTGTAGTTAAATTTCCAATGTCAGGTTTTCTTAAATTGAGTGGTAACCCATAGTTAAATGTATGCTGGGATGATCAGGGAATTTCAGGCTGTTGTGATGGTCTCAGGGGACTATAAAACAGGTCCTGGGCTTCTGACCACACTGGCTGAATGATTTTGGAGGAGAGCGGCATCAGCAGACTTCTGGGTAGGGGGAATTTATGTTGTTCCGTATAATTGTTACTGAAGCCAAAGTGGCTGTTTGCTAAAAGGGAGATAACTCAGGAGAGTGTTAGGATCTCCTCATATGATTGCATGTTTTTTTGTTTGTTTGCTTGTACAAAAACCTTTGTACAAGGTTCCAGTCTCCCCTCTCAAAAACAAAAGTCATCCAGAAAATTATTTTTTCCTAGCCTAGGAATAATACAACGGCCTCAGGTCCTTTCCAGCCCCTCCATCCTGTATTTCAGAGCCATCTGTTCTCTGAAATCCGCATTTTGGGAAAGTCTCCTTCCCCATCTGCTGTCCTTGGGCCTTCGTGCCTGCTGTAAAGATTTGTAAAGGCTGAACTGGAGCTTCTTTCCAGTTATTTTTTGAAGCATCAGTGAGATTTCAGACAAAAGCTTTTTTTTCATTTGACGTGTCCAAATGTTACCCTTTTTTCAGGTGCTTTCTTTCGTTCTCTTAGATTGGAGGTGGAGATAATTCTAGTTCTGTGCTTGGAGAAGGGACTCTGCCTATCAAAGCAATGATCGGGCTGGCTCTGGCTGCTTTGAAACCAAGTGTCCTCCTGGCCTTTTGGCTGCTGGCATGCAGGCTTGGGCTAATTCTTTCCCCTCCTCTCCCTTTTCTCCCTGACCAGAGTACAGTCGCTTTGAATCGAAGATACATGACTTGCGAGAACAAATGATGAACAGCAGCATGAGCTCTGGGTCTGGGTCCCTCCGAACAAGTGAGAAGAGGTCGTTGTATGTCAGGTAAGTCACAGTTCCAAGCACCAGGCTTCGTGCTGGATGAGGGGAGCTCCGTACCAACCCAGCCCTTCTTGTTTATCTAGTAGGGGTAGGGAGTGTGTACTCCCAGTACTAAAATAACACTTCTCACTGTATGCTCAGGTTGTGTGTTTTATGGTCAGTATCTCCTCCCTTTTGCGAGCCGGCTTCTTCCTTTTTGCTCATGAATGACTCAGTATGGGAAAATTTCATTTCACTCTAATTGTAAAATACTGTTGGGTGGTTGTTGCTAGTCAGCATTCACATAGCATTTGAATGTTCAAAGTACTTCGCTTGCAATCTGGGATTTGAGGGGAAAACTTGGTGCATACACCCCTCCCACTTCCACATATGCATCAGAAACATTTGGGATTTGTATCTGAGTGCATCAACTAGCGCTGTGTTCTGGTACAGGGAGACAAAACTTTTAAGAGAGTGAAGAACTGACAGGTTGCTGCATTCTGTTTTTTGTTGTTGTCGTTGCGCTTCCATCCCTTACCCCATCTCCCCACTCTCTGTACTGGTCTGCTCTATCTGTGAATCATGGGACTGGAGGGTGTCTCTGAATGTACTGTAGGAAAGGGTGGGTGGAGGGAACAGATCTATAAAATAGAGTGTATTTCCTGTTGCTGTGGAAAGCATATTCAGAGATATTGTCCAAGATTGAGCTTATGACCGTTGATGCATACTATAATACTTTGTCGGGTCAAAGTACAATCTCCTGGGGAGTTGGGCTGCTACGTGAACACCATGGACTTCTTGTAGAACTAGGGATCACTTCCTTTCTACCCTGGCGTTGTTGGAGACAAAACCCCAACAATCTTCTGCAAGTACATTGCACATCTCTCTCCAGGATTCAAATTCTTAGAGAAAGAGGTGGTGGGATTACTCCTTTGAGCCAGAAATAGCTACATGTGTGTTTAATGCTTAGGTGTGGGGTTGTATCATGCTCCGGCTGAACTTTGGCAGCCTTTTGCTCTTGGCCTCTGATACCTGCTGGGGGAGGGGAGGCTCCATTTGCTAGTTGCCTGGCAACAGGACAACAGCTCTGTCCTTGGGGTGTGAGGTGACTTATACCAATGTAAATGCTAATTGCAGTTCTTTCCCTGATGCTGGGTTTTCTTTTTCCTCCCTCGGCAGTCTCTGACCCTACTTACTGCAGGGAGCTGGGGAAGCTCATCTTTGAGCCTGAGGCCCACCAGAACCCTTCCTGTTCTTTTCTAAATTGAACCCTCAGCTTGACTCCTGGTGGGTCAAGAGCAATTTTCTTCACATTTGCTGGGCCCCTGCTGTGAAGGGAAGAGAGTGTGGGGACCTGCACTAGTGGCTGGTGATATTTCCAGTCTTCTGGAAAAGAAAATCCTTTGTTTTTCTCTCACTGAGCTCTTGCTCTGGGTCTGCGGCCTAGATCCTGGGGCGCTGATGGGGCAATCAGAAGTGTGAGATCACCCCTGAAAAGGGGCAATACTTCTGTGACTTGGTCAGGATTGTTCCGTTCCCGTGCTTCCAGCCCCCGCAGATGTGGCACTCCAGCATGCGTGGGAAGCTGCTCTTTAGGCAAGACAATTTCTTCAGAGAGCTTTATTTTTAGATTCCTCCTTTCCACCTATCCTATGCTCGAATTCTCCCTGCCTGGGCAGGGGGAGTGAGGGCACCGAGCTCCCTGTCTGGAACACCTCTCTGGCCTGGGCAAGGGACACATTCAGCCAAACTTTGGAGAGAAGAGTGGAGACCATGAGTCTGTTTCTAGTGAATCCTCTTAAATAATTGGCCCTTAACCTTGTCTAGATAATGTGCCTGCATCCTCTGAGGAAAATAAACGTGGTTTAGAAGAATTGACATTTGTGATCACTATACTTTATCAAGGGAAATAATGTTTTATGGCTAAAGCAGTATGCTGAGGTCCTTTGCTAAGCTGATCTCTTTGCTGGAGCCTGGCTTGCTCTGTTCCCTTTTGCTCCTGTTTTTGGCTTTTCCCTCGATGCTGGTTCCTTTTCTTTAGCATAGCCACATATTTAAGTGTCTCCTTTTCTTGAAAAGGGGAAAAAAAAAACTTCTCTTGATGCCAAGAGTCCCTTGAACTATTGTCTTGTCTCTCTTCTTCTTGCTGCATTTGCCAAATTATGTACCAGTAAACATTGGTTCCTCAGGATGTTAATAAGTATTGTGTGAAAAATTAGTTCAGTGGTTCAGTAAGTTGGGCAAGTCCAGAATTAAGCAGAGGAAAATAGGTTTCTTTCCTGAGGAATTGTCCTTCTGATAGTGTGTGTTATTGATGTCCAAGAGGGGCTATACCAGGCACTATTTCCCCAAGAGATATGAGCATGGGGCCCTTATTTGGAGAAACCTTTTAACCTCTTCAGGATCTGATACATGGGTTGAGAAATGTTGGAGTTGTCTGTACTTGCTGCTGCTACAGCCTCAGATCACCTCACTTTTAGTAGCCCAGAGGAGCAGAAGCCCAATGCTGGTGGCCTCTTAGTTTTCAGATTCAACTACTGGTTTGCTGGTTCTCTGCCTTTGGTCTGAACCCCTTCACCACATTTGTTTCCATGACTACCTGCTTTGTTCTTCAAAGGTTCTCTTCCTACCTCACTGATCATTCCTCAATATCTTTCATTGGCTTTGCTCTCTAAGTGGCCATGCTGTTTATTTTCACAGCTTCAAATGCTGTCCTTAGATAGATGACATCCCTCATCTCTTTAGTAAACTCCAGACCTGCATAACAACCACTTGCTGCACATATGCCTAAAGCTACCCTTCCAGTGCCTCAGACAAGCAGCATGTTCAACGCAGACTCCCCTCCCCTACCTTACTCCTCCTCACTTTCCTTATCTAAGTTAATTGCATCACCCTGTCATGTGGAAAAGGGATCAGGTTTGTTCTGTCATGTAAGACAGATTTTGGCTCAGTGTAACGCAGAAAGAGCTAATGATTAAAGCAGTCTGAAATGGGAATGGATTGCTTCCGGAGGTAGTAAATTTGGTCTTTTGTCCCTGGAGGGGTTACAGAAGAGGCTGGACAGCCATTTGCCTGGGTGTTGCAGAGTGGGTTGAAACTAAAGCAACAATCTGGACAGGTCACTACCCTGCTTGCAAACTTTTAATACTTCCCCAGGCTTTCAGCATAAAGCAGAACAAACATTTTAGGGAGCACCCACTATATACCAGGACCTTTGGTATTCTCTTTAAATATATTTTAAAATCCTTCTGCTAATGCTACAGAAGAGACATTATTATTCCCATTTTGCAGATGAGCAAACTGAGACTCCAGTTACACAGCTAAAAAATTCCCAAACTGGAATTTAAACCTGGTTGTTATGGCTATGACGGTTGGTTCAATCACTGTTTCTCAAACTTGCCAGATGGAAATCATCTGTTGTGCTAGTAAAATAAAGACTCCCAAGCTCCTGTTCTAGAGATTTGGGTTCACTAGGGCTGGGGAAATATATGTTTTTAACAGGCAGTTACAATGCTTGAGAATGAGTGCTTTTGTGTCACTATAGGCTCTTCTGTGTCACTTGAACAACTTTACTTAGACTTACTTTAGCTCCTTTGGGTGGCAGGAAGGAAGGCACAGGGCATTGGGCTGGCATAGGTTCAGGGAAGCAGCAACCACATCTCAAGCACTGAAGGAGACTGGTCCGGGACATCTGTAGTCTTTTTGTTTGTTTTTTTAAAGATTTATTTTTTTATTTTATTTTATTTCTCTCCCCTTCCCCCCCCCCCCCGCCCAAGTTGTCTGCTCTCTGTGTCCATTCACTGTGTGTTCTTCTGTGACCGCTTCTATCCTTATCAGAGGCACAGGGAATCTGTGTTTCTTTTTGTTGCGTCATCTTGTTGTGTCAGCTCTCCGTGTGGGTGGTGCCATTCCTAGGCAGGCTGCACTTTTCCTTCACGCTGGCGGCTCTCCTTATGGGGCACACTCCTTGTGCGTGGGGCTTCCCTACACGGGGGACACCCCTGCGTGGCAGGGCACTCCTTGCGTGCATCAGCACTGCTCATGGGCCAGCTCCACACGGGTCAAGGAGGCCCAGGGTTTGAACCTTGGACCTCCCATGTGGTAGGCGGATGCCCTATCCATTGGGCCAAGTCTGCTTCCCCCTATAGTCTTGGTTAAGGAAACAATGTCAGAAATTATGGCTTGGTTTTCAAACAACACTGGAGAACAGCAGACATTAATTGTGTAACTACTATGTGCTTAGCCTGGTTTGGGGGGTGACCTTTGTCTTGTTCATTAATGAGTTTCAGTAGTGGATTGAAATTCCAATGAGAAAGGCTTCAGTTATCGGACAGTATTTGGAGGTGATGATAATATGCATTTAAAATGACAACAACAATTTATGAAAGTGTTCAGGGCTACCAGAGAGTTTTCCTAAATCATATACTGCAAACACCAGTCCTGAACATGTACTCATAACTCCCTCAACTGATCACGTAATCTGCAGGTGCTGGGAAATCTGAACATTCACGTGTTGTGGGTTGATTGGGTTGATTGGCTTTTCAATGCCTCTCTGCCTTCATAACTGCCCTCTCTAAGTCCTGAAACTTTGGGATAGACTAAGAAGAAAAGTGCCCTTACCAGCTCTCCATGTACCCTTCTTCAGGGTGTGCTAGGAAGGTCTGAATTACTTCCAGCTGCACTCGATCCTCTCGTGGATGACCCTGTGTCTGAGTAGTCAGGTTTGGCCTTTCGCTGTTCTTCAGAAGCTGCAGGAAATTTTAACTTTCTCATAAACACCTGGGACGAAGGAATGACTGCTGCCTTAGGATTCCTGTGCATGCTTTATGTGGACTGGGCAAGGGATGGGCAACTCAGTTTTCATATAATGTGTGCCTTCTCTCCAGTACTTTCAGGCCAAAGGAAGAAAGTGATGCCGGAGACCCTTCTCTGTTGTGGGTGGGAAATAAAGTGGGAGAGCATTGAAGGAGAGTAACTGGTACCCCCAGAGAGTTTTCTGTGGAACCCCTCCCCTTCACCCCCACCCTGACATCCTGATCTCATCCTTCATTCACAAGCATTCGTAATCCTACATGAAGCAGAATTCATGGTCTCAGTCCTCAGAGGGCTTCCACTGTAGCAATACAATATGTGCAAGAGTTAAATAGCAATAAATAGAAAATATAAAGAAAGGTCACTCACTGCCAAATACATGGTATGAATTTAGAAGGAAATTTGGAGTAGGACAGCCATCACAAAGAAGAGAGGTCTTAGGAGAGAAGACCCAGGCACAGCTTTCCAGTTTAGACAAAATGGCTTGAGCCACAGGCAAAGAGATGGGGAAAATACTAGGTGAGTTCAGTGGAGGCAACCACTTGCCTTTGAACCTATAGTGCTAAAATTCTCGTTTGCTTTGCACTGAGAAACCTGCCCAACCAGTTTCTTTGGTGGTTGCCATTTTCTTTGAATTTCTGTTCACTAAGACACCACAGTGGCCATGCCAGATGCTTATGATTTCTCTGGCATTTTCAGATCCAAACCTTTTGCCTGGTAATCTGTTTGCTTTGAGCTGATTATATTCCCTGCTTTCCCATCAGGCAAGAGAGGTCACAGCTGCAAGTAACATTGGGAAAAGTTCTCCAGAAGCATATGCATTATTCCTGTGGGTGGGCACATGCGTCTCTTAGGGGGTAATATTTTAAAGGTCACGACTTAAAGTGTCTTTCAAGACTTGGAAATGCTTTCTCCTTAGGAAGGTAGGAAGCAGCATTTAAAACTAGGGTGCTGAAGATTAGCTTAGGAATTCAAATCTGCAGACCCTGGGAAGTCTGCAGCTGCTTTTCAGTGTGGTGGTGTGATTTGGAGCAGCTCTGGAAAGCTTCTTTGTTGTCTACTTTCACTTTGATTTTACATGTCAGGTTTTCCAGGGGCCACACTCTTCACCTTGCTCTTAAAATAATTCTGCATTTTTCTGGCCTGGCCACTATGTTTGAGAAGATGCAGGAAAACCTTAGACTTGGCTCTCCCTTGGTTCTTGGAAGTGCATGGCCATAAGCAAGGAAGCATGTATTCAGGGTTTGGAAGCCTCTGAGAAAGAGTCTTCTTTCATGTATACCTGTCACTGGGATTTGGGTTTTCTTCATGACACAGTGTTTCCCTCTGACCTGACCAGTCCTTCTCTTGGAGACTTCTGTGACATTATCTGGGCCCAGACAGGATAAGGGGTTTCCTGAGACTTCTAGTCTCCCAACACCACCATGTCAGGTAAGTTTGCACATACACACAATATATAGTGTGGCAGACTGGTTAACTGTGTTCTTTCTTTATGTGTCGTCTGGACACAAAGACATTTTGCTTTCTTTTTTCCTGCTCACTGTCTTTTTAAATCAGGTTGAAGTGGTGGCTGTGTTGTCTGGGCTTTTGGATATGCTATAGGATCTCAGTTCTGAGACACTATATGCTATGGGATCTTGGTTCACTCTGATTTAAAAGGGGTGGTATTTGTCTTGGCTCTGCCTAGTACCTGCCTACCCTAAGGATAAAAAGGGGTCCTGGGGGGCAGGATATATTAGTGTTGTGGAGAAAGCTGCTGCTTCATCCTTTTCCCTGGCCTAACCTGAGGCCTTTGTAATAAGGGGTCAAACTCTGTCTCTTCATTAGGATTCCAGGCCATTCTAAAGTTACTGCTAGATGACCACAGTTGAGCCTGCTTCTTAAAGATCTTCAGTAGGTAGTCAATATTTTTTCTTTTTGAGGTATTATTCACATTTTTAAAAATTATTATACAAACTCTGTCATTTGAAAGGTTGCTTGACTTTAATATTCAGGCCTCTTCTCTTTCACTGGATTAATTTCCACATGAAAGTTTAGCCCAGTCGTGATAAAAAACTGAGGCAACAAAATTGGTCACATAAGGCTTACTAAATAAATGGTAGGTTCCTTAGCCAGACAGTCCACGCTGACCACAAAAGTGGATGCTCTACTGGTCCCTGAATGCGATTCTTCCCTCTGAGCCTTGGCATCTCCACCTTTTGAAGTCCTGAACCTGTATTGAGGTCCAGTTTGAAAGTCAGTTTGAGGTCCAGTTTGAAGCTTCCCTAGAAGAGATGTGATCTATTCTCCCTGTGAATACTTTTAGATGTTGGTTTTTCCTGCTTTTGTGGGTCTTGCTACAGCATAATATATGCCAGGAAGCAAGTTCTACAAGGAACAGGGACTTATTTTACTTGTAGACAAGACGAGAAAGACCCAGACCCATTAAGCACTAGACATGGAAAGAACCTTAGTATCTAAGGAAGTCCCCTTATGAGATAGGAAGTTGAAAAGATGACCTCTAAGGCTCCAGGGTTCTGTGGTGTTCTGCTCTTTTCCCACTTGCAATTGATGGAAAGGGAAATTCTTGTTAATTCATCTTTTACATTCTGTAGCAGTTTAATATTATTGATGAATTCCAGAAAGAAATATTGGATCATGCTTGTAATCTGATCTGTACCTGGGCATGATTGAGTTATGATTAGGGTGTTGAGTCCCCACCCCTTGGTGTGTGGGGACTCACAGATAAAAGGCATGGTGAAGAACAGAGTTCAGGGCTTTTAATGTTGGAGTTTTGATTTTGGAGTTTGATGCTGAAGACAAACTTGGGTCCTGGGAAGTCAGCACACAGAGGAAAGAGAAGCCAGGCCCAGGAAGGAAGGAACCTTGAACCCAGAGAAAAGCAAGCCCCAGGAACGTAGGAACCCAGGAAGCCTGAACCCTCACAGACTTCAGCAGCCATCTTGCTCCAAATAGACTTTGGTAGGGAAGTCACTTATGCTTTATGGCCTGGTATCGGTAAGCTCCTACCCCAAATAAATACCCTTTATAAAAACCAACCAATTTCTGATATTTTGCATCAGCACCCCTTTGGCTGACTAATACACATTCTAAAACGAGAATTATGTGATACAGCCCTACCCATGGGTAATTTTACTCAATTGCATTTTCCCCTTGGGTTTTATTTCAAAGTGTACCACAAATTGAACAGAGTTCAGAATTCCAAACTCAAATATTATGCTTCTATGTCTTTAACAAGATCATAGTGGAAAAAAAAAGGAAAAAAGTACTGTCCATTCTATTCAGTAGTCTTCATTCACTCATCATTCATAAATTATTGAAACAGAATCTAGGCAGACTTGGGTACCACTTTTTATTGGGCAATTGAAATTATACCAGTTCTTTTTTGCCGGGGAACTTAGAACCAGACATGCTCCTCATCTGAAGTAAATGACTCAAGCCAGCTGCTTTTATATATATATAATTTATACATATTTTAAAAATTGTAAACATAACACATGCCCTTGTCTAAAATCAAGGCAAAAAGTACCATCCCCAGTGTGCAGTGGTAATCGCCATCATTCTAGAAGTTGACTTTGAGCTGTGTTTATTTTGTTTTTATTTACTCTTTATGTTTTTTAAAAAATGGATTTATTCCCCCCCCCCCTCCAGATGGCTCCCTCGTCTGTTTGCTCATTGTTTTTTTTTCTTTTTGCTTATTGTTTACACTTGTCTGCTCATTTGTCTTCCCCCCCCCCTTAGGAGGTACAGGGAACCAAAACCAGGACCTCCCATGTGGGAGGTGGGCGCTCAACTGCTTGAGCCACATTCACTTATTTTGTTTTTTTTTTTGCTCATTGTCTGCTTGTTTTATGTATTTTAATATTGTAAGGTACCTGAAGTTCATTTTAAAAGTAAACTGCTATTGATTTTATTTCAACCTCATATGTTCAAAAATTACAAATAATTGGACTTCTGACATCCAGAAAACTCTACCATATACACTCCAGCTTGTCACTACTGTTGCCAGAGGTCAAGTATGGTTCTCTGTCTTGCTAAAATGTATATTGAGTTGGTGCTGTTGTGCTTTAAACTAGTAATCAGTAAACAGTCCCTTCTCATTTTCTACAAACTCATCCTAATTTACTTTAACATCTTCCTTCCTTCTTTCCCCAAACTAATTTGTTATTCTCCTCACTACATTTCCTTTCATCTTTGAAGGTCATCATAACATTTAATGTTCCTCATTGAGACTTAAAGTCTTTATCATGAACATCTTCTTAGGAATGGCTGATGGAATACCTATGGCATACCTTACTTGCTTTAGGAAATTCTGGACTCTTGCAATGGCAATGCAAATGCGTTCATATTTTATTTTGTTATACAGAGACTTGAAAGAACCAAGAAAACAGTTTTTCCTTATCTGCTGACTTCTGCCTTTCTCTTTACTACTTTGAGTGTCTAAATTGAGGGAAATTCAAAGGCTTTTTATCAGAGTTTGGGTATTTTCATTTTCAAATAATCTGACACTGATTTCTTAAGGACTCTATTTCAAGAACTTTTATTAAAAAGTAGGTGGCTATTTGCCTCTCCACATCTCACTACATTCTATCTTTCCTTTGGGCTTGCGCATGGGAAAATAGTGTGCTTTGCTTTGCAGCTTCTAGCTGAGCCATAGACTACCATATGTAGAAGTCTGTCTTGGAACTAAGTTCTGGCATATGTGTGGAAACACTTCTGTTAACAGAGAATGTAAAGAAGACAGTCAAAGCCTAGATTGTAGGTAGAAGAATATAAGCCCCTCACTGAAATCACCCCTTTGTGGTGACTCTCTATGAGGAGAGATTCTACTGGATGAGAAAAAAATAGAAACTGCTATCCCGGTGAGGTGGCTCTCTAAGCAGGGATCTCTCATTTAAAGTATCAGCTTTACTAGGGCTAGAGTCAGCCGGATATCTGAATGGAATGATCTTGTATAGCCTTGTTTTAAATAGGCCTCCAACCCCCCAAACCACCCCCACCCCGCCCATTCACATTGCATATGGAGATCAGCTTAACATTCTGAAGGCTTTTTTTTTTTAAATCAAGTTCTGCCTAGTCTTCTTAAAGAAAAATTTTATGTGATTTATGTGCCAGTCTGTTCTGGCATGCTCCTAATGATAACAGAATCATCTGGATCAAGAGAGCCAGTGTGCACACTCTGTAGTATTTTCCACACTGTGCACAATTTAGTATTTATGCCACTGCAGTGATGAATACCAGTTTTGGCCCCTCAGATTTCAGTTGTTGGCGAGGATGACCCATTTCACTTTGCCTTGCCTGATCATCTTCAGAGGCTGCTTGTACCCCAATACGTATTTTCTGCTTTTCATAAGTTGGAGCCTGGAGTTGACTGACTCCAGAGACTTTTTCACCTTCTTTGCGGCCACCATCTTACTGCTTTTGGTCTCTGACTTAGAGTAGCTTCCCAGATGGCCAGGGAGAGAGAAAGGAGGTCCCCACCCTGAAAGCTCTTTAAAAAAATTTTTTTGTATTATAGAAGTTGTAGGTTTACAGAAAAGTCATGCATAAACTACAGAGTTCCTGTAAACCTCCCAATTAATAACCCCCTGCTTTAGTGTGGGATATTTATTACAATTCATGAAAGAATATTTTTATAATTGTGCTATTAACTACAGTCTGTCATTTACAATAGGATTCACTGTTTGTGTTGTATAGTCCTCCTATGTTTTTAAATTTTTATTCTAGTAACATATATAACCTGAACTTTCCTGTTTTAATCACATTCATATATATTAACGTAATTCAGTACTGTTAATTAAATTCACAGTGTTGTGCTACCATTACCATATCCATTCCTAAAACTTTATAGTCACTCCAAATAGACACTCTGTACAACTCATGCATTAACTCATCATTCCCTACCCCATGTACAACTCATGCATTAACTCCCTGTTCCCTACCCCAGCCCTGGCCCCTGGTAACCTCTACTCCTGATTCTCACACTCTGAGTTCCAGGACCTCATATGTGGGAAGCCGGTACTCAACCACTGAGTCACATTGGCTCTCCTGAGTTGTTTCTTTTCTCTTGTTTTTGCTTGTTTGTTTTCAGGAGACATCAGGAACCAAACCCAGGACCTCCCATGTGGGAAACAGGCACTCAACCACTTGAGCCACATCTGCTCCCCCCAAACATTCTTTTAAAAAAAAAAAGATTTATTTATTTCTCTGCCCTTCCTTCCCGCCCCAGTTGTCTGTTCTCTGTGTCTATTTGCTGCGTGTTCTTCTTTGTCCGTTGTCTGTTGTCTGACAACTTTGTCTGTTGTTGTCAGCGGCACGGGAATCTGTGTTTCTTTTTTTCCATTATCTTGTTGTGTCAGCTCTCCGTGTGTGCGGCACCATTCTTAGGCAGGCTGCACTGTCTTTCGCGCCGGGCGGCTCTCCTTATAGGGCGCAGTCCTTGCGCGTGGGGCTCCCCTGTGCGGGGACACCCCTGCATGACAGGGCACTCCTTGCACGCATCAGCACTGCATATGGGCCAGCTCCACATGGGTCAAGGAGGCCCGGGGTTTGAACCGCGGACCTCCCATGTGGTAGACGGACGCCCTATCCACTGGGCCAAGTCTGTTCCCTGCCAATATTCTTTCGATTGTGCCACTTCCCTACCTTCCAATATTCAGTGGCCACTGGATCAGGTCTATTCAAGGCCTTCCAAAATTTGTCTCAGACCTTTATTTCCTACAACTTCCTTCCAGCTTGCAGCCATGCCTGTCTCCTCCTTTTCCATAAGTCTGGATGATATAGCTCTGTGGGAAAAAGAGTTTCACCTGTTCTATTATAAAATGTTGCCTTATTGTAGATGTTGCAGTTGTTCTGTATTATTGTAGATGATGTTGCAGTTCTGAGAGCAAATAGGTGCTCAGTAGTTTCCAATAATTATGAAGTGGAAACTAGGGTCGAGGCTCTCAGTTCCAGAAGCTGTAAGCCCCCTGGTTCCATCTTTATCTACTCTGTGTGTCTCTCTCTATCCTTTATTTCTGTAAGTTCTGCATTGTCTTCCCTTCGAGTCAACCTATTGTGAGCTTGTTGCAGCATAGCTCCCTCCCCATCTGTCCCTACCTTCACCCTTTACCTTTTCAGTCTGCTTTTCAGATAGAAAATGCTCTGGGGGAGGACCTGGGCTCTGTCAAATCCTTCTCCCTCCTTGAGCCTCAATTTTCCCATATATAAGAGAAAAAGACTGAACTAGTAGACTTCTAGGACTCTTAACCCTGTCATTGTGCAGTTCAATGTCAGTCCTCACTTTCCTTGACTGCCCTAGGACATAGAGCCTTTTTTTCTCTTTTGTGCTTCTGTGGCTTTTACCATTCGTTGTTTGGGATTATAATTAGGGTGTTATGTCCTATCTTCAAATGCTTTTTGAAGATATATTTGTAAACTGAGAACATTTACTAGTAGAGCTAGGATTGGATGAGTAAGATAGGATTATTGAGTGTGTTCTTTTTTTTATTTTTTCAGGTGGACCATCTTTGTTTTGTTTTTTGTTTTTTTTTTCTTTATTTTTTTTTAAGGCTACATTAAAAAAATATGAGGTTCCAATACCCTTCACCCCCCTCACCCACTCCTCTGCCCATAACAACCTCCTCCTCCATCATCATGAGACATTCATTGCATTTGGTGAATACATCTCTGAGCACTGCTGCACCTCATGGTCAGTGTGTTGTAATTGAGATTCCTACCTTGTGTCTAGAAGCAGGGAGGAGATGGAACTCTTAAAAGATTTTCCTGTATGCCCCTTTATTGGGAGACTGGGATGTTTCTCTGAAAGGGGAGTACTGAGAATTCTTTTGGGTTTGCCATTGGACCGCTGTGTCTGGAGCCAACCAGATTGGCCTTTCTCTGCTATTCCATCTGACTGCTGGTCTGCTGGCATTTCTGGGTTGGGAGGACTGCTTCACCTTTTGCTGTGTGTTTCAGAGCCCTGTTTGATTATGATCGGACTCGGGACAGCTGCCTGCCAAGCCAGGGTCTCAGCTTCTCTTATGGTGACATTTTGCATGTCATTAATGCCTCTGATGATGAGTGGTGGCAAGCAAGACTGGTGACCCCTCATGGAGAAAGTGAGCAGATTGGTGTGATCCCCAGTAAGAAGAGGTGAGTTGTCATGGTCTTGAGAGATGCCTTTCCTGCCTTCCTCCTGCTGTTTCTTTCTTTTTTTTTTTCCTTCCCCTCAGATTCTGTGAGATCTTTGAGGGCAGTGTATGTGTCTTATTCCTTTGGGGTAGAGAGAGTTGGTGCTCAGAACATAGTTTTGACTAAGTGACCCCAAACAGTGGCTGCTGTACCTGCTACAACCCGCTGCTGTATGCTGGCAGTAACAGGACTTCTTTCTGACTCCAAAACAGGGTGGAAAAGAAAGAAAGAGCTCGATTGAAAACAGTGAAGTTTCATGCCAGGACAGGGATGATTGAGCCTAACAGGGTAAGTGGGGATCCCCAAGGAAGTAAGCCACTATATGAAGAGGGGTAAGCAGCTTGGACTTTTGTCTGACATATAAGAGAACTGGGGAGCACAAAAGAATGTCTCTTTTTCAGGGGGCTAGCTCTGTCCTAGTAGACTACTGGCTACTTTTCAGAAAGCATAGAGGGAGCACTTGAAGGCCCCAGCTGGTCTGTGTTCCCTCCCTAAGGGTAGCTGACTCTTGAAAATGTGTTGGAGTTGGACTGTCCAGAAGGCTGACTGGCTTGGGGCAACTGAAACCACTTGTGGGTGTCTCCCTGGTCTCAAACCCTGCTGGAGCTGTGGGGCCCTTAAACATAGCCTGGCCTTGTCAGCCAACCAGGAAGGCCAGCCCCAGAGCTTTGACCTCCTTTCATGCCCAGTGAGGCAGGAGGGCTCTCTCCAGTCACCCCTTTTCTTCTAGAAGGTTAACAAGCCAGGGAACTTCTGGAGTGGTAAAGTGCAGAGAGACATGGAGTAGATGACTCGGTGTCTCAGTGGCACCTTAGGGTGTGTGTCCAGTAGGCTACAGTAGCCTGGTTCTTTAGGAAGTACCAATGAGTGTTGTGAGTCTGGATTAGGTCAAAACCTCTTAATACCCTGACAACATTTTTCTGTAAACATAATTGTCCTCTGACATCAACTTTCATTTAATCTCATAGGTTCCATGTGTGAGAGTCATCTTTTATTTAGATCACCATTATCTTCATTTTAGTTTTCCTTGCATGCTTTAAAATCCATTGTTCTGTTTTTTTTTTCTTCTGTCCTTCCCCTCCATCTCCATGTTCTTTCACAGTCGATCAAAACGAAACGTAAAAAGAGTTTCCGCCTCTCTCGAAAGTTTCCATTTTACAAGAGCAAAGAAAACATGGTCCAGGAGAGCAGCATACAGGAACGTAAGTAGCAGCAGAGTACAGAGAGAAGACCATCCACCACCCTGTCCTCTCTTCCTCATTCGCACCTTCCCTTATGAGAAGATGGGGAAAATGTGTGCGTGTGCGCGCGTGTGCCTGTGTACCTGCTTATTTGCAGAGTCAGGGTAGAAATTGGTTTGCGCGGGGTGATGTTGAGAACCTTTCATTCAGCTCCTCATTCAGAATGGGTGTTGGAGTCCCTGAGGTGGACCTGGTTTAAGGGCCAGCCTAACAGGAAGTCCCTAACACAGGTATTATATATGCCAGACTGAGTTCTGCTGCTGTGGTGATGAGCAGTGCTCAGTTAGGTTGTCAGGTTTAGAAAAGGTTTTCCAGAGAACAAGGTCTCTCTGTTGCTCTCCTGGCTTTTTCTTGTGTTTTCTTATCCTTAATCTCCCACATCTATATCAAGAGAGGAGCCTTTTATTTCCTGGGTATCTAGAGTTGGGGATACTTCTTGAGTGCCATGTATGCACATAAGCACACATGATAGCCACACAACTCTTAACAGACTCACTGTGACCTTAGGGTTGTTTTTCAAAATAAAATCCTTGCTGTTTAAATGAATTGACATGGAAGGGGTGTTGCTTAGCATTGCCCAAATAAAGATTTATTGAGAAAGACAAAGCTGGTTTGGTAGAAAATAGCATGAAGCTGAGCTAAATGAACTTTAAGAACCAGTTTAATTCTGATGAATCTTGTTCCCCTTCATCCTATGCCCCAGAAATTAACTGTTCTTTTAACAGACCTGGTTAAGGCTTGTGAAATATTTTATTTGTCTCATCATGAATTGTAAACATTTCCTCTCATTCACCAGTGGTTCCCGTATCCTACATGGAGGGGTCTTGGGGTCCTGGGCTGTTGGGACTGGCAGGAAACTGACTAGTTTTAAGAGGTAATAGACTTCTTTGAAGCCAGCTTGGCTCATGGTCATGGTATCTGTAGGTTATTGCTGCTTGAGGTGGTTGGTTGATCCACTTAGAGGTTTGGACTCTTCAACCCTGGGGTAGCTCAATAAGAGGCAATAGGTGAAGTTAGTTTTGCTTGTGAGCAGTAGAGGACAGTCTGAGACAGAGGCCTGAAGTGACGTCACTGTAGTCTACCAGATGAGCCCAAGATGAGTCCAAGAACCTCCATGCAGGGCCAACAGAGTGTATCCTGGTGAGATGTTCACTGTGCCCAGCTGGGGGGCAGGGGTGCCTCTTGGATGATAGAGGTGAAACTGCCTAGTGCTTGTTCTTGAGAAGATGTGCTCCTCCCCTGAGGACTACACAACTCCAGTCAGCTTTGAAGGCCATGCCCCAGACTACAGGAAACTTTACTTGAGAGGTTTGGACAGAGCTAGTTGGTATGGGGCAAAAACTCCTTGGGATGATGGTAGTTCTTATTGCCCATGAAGCTGTTTGCTCTTTCATGAGCCCATTGAGGGGGCAAAGGAGAAACCTGGGCACTACAACTCCAAATTTAGTAAAAAAAACACCTTGGAGTGTCACCTGGACTCTCCTGAAGGCCTCTAGGCTGTAGCTTACCCAGATAGGTGGTCTACTCCAGGCCCCTCTGGCAGCACACTGGATATCATGAAGTCCAGATCTCTTACTCAACCTGGGAATTATTTCTGTAGCACAGTTCTTAACCTCACTATAGTGATAGGTCTTCATAGTATTTCTTACTTCTGTCACTAATGCTCACCTGGCTCTGTATTCTTCCTTCCCCTTGTCTTTTCTCTCTCTTTTCTCTCTTCTTCCCAATCCTTTTCTACCCTTCCTCCCCCTTCCCTTCCTCCCTCCCTCCTCCCTCCCTCCCTTTCACTCTCTGTCCTTGCTGTCTGTGAAATCAGGACTTCCCTGGGTTGAGTGACGATTATTATGGAGCAAAGAACCTGAGTAAGTCAAACTTATACCCCATTAACTATTTCTGGCATGAAAGGAGCTGCTGGGGGTGGGGGTGTAGGGGACATGGGAGGGAGTGAAGGGCAAGGGGAGGGCAGGGTTTGTGAGAAGTCTGATGCCCCCAGCAGGAGGAAGCATATATGGCTCCGAATGTCATATTTTTGTTCTGGATTCCTGGTGCCCTAATAAAAAGCCTAAGATTTACATCTGTGTTTTCCTTTTGTCCCTTGAAGTGACAGGGAGATATCTTGGTGTTCCCCTTAGAAGTGAGGTAGGAAGGAAGTGCTCCTCCAGGAGTGACCAATCATTTCATCTCTAGCCTGTTGTTGAGGTGAGGGGGTGTCAGCTGGTTGGATTCTTCTTCCACAGACAAGCGTTTAAAATCTGGGCATAAGAACTGCAGCTGCTACAGTCTGTCTAACCAGAGATGAGAGTGCTGTGAGCCCCTTTACCCCAACCTGCATCCGGGATGGCCCAGCAGATCCAGGGGCCTGAGCAAACAGCTGTTGGCCAAGCTTTCCACAGAGCTGAGCTGATGGGGACCTCTGCAACCTTTATGGACTGTAGTACTTTATCCTGGAAAAACTGACCTCTCCATTCTGGAAAATAACCCTAGAGTGGAAAATTAAAGGACATAGATGATGGGGCTTTGGTGTCCCTGCTGGGTACATACAAGCAGCCATGCTAGGTGGGTTCTGTCAGCCTTCATGCTTCTTCAACGACAAAGGTGTGAAGGTAAAGGAGTTTCTTCAGAGCATCACCTAGGGGGTGTTTGGGAATGAGCCAGTCCTTCTGGGAAGGGGTAGGGGGAAGGGGGCCCACAGCATAACATGGTCTAGAACAGTGTTGTCTTGGCTGAAATAAGCAGTGTCTCTATCCATCATTTGTTGTGTCCATGTCTCATCTTCATAAGCCTGTCTTCTTGAGAGGGATGGGCTTTGTTTGTGCCAAACTCTGCCTCATGCCTCCTGTGAATGCCAACTCTTCTGCTTGAGCTTTCTCCTCCCACACTCAGAGAGGGGCAAATCCCAACTGTCAAAAACAGGAGGGCTGTTTTGTCCTCGAAGTGTTCTTTTTTGTGTGTTGTCTGTGTTTTGTGATGTCCGTCTTTTGGTGGATGGAAGAGCATACCCCTACCCCGACTCCTGAAGTCCAGCCTGCCTTCTTGGTAGTTGCACAAGAGGGCCTTTGGGTCCTACCAAATGGTCAAAGCTTTGTTCACTGGCAACTGCTCAGTTCACCTATTGCTTGGCCTCTTAGTTCTGGAGTGTCTTACAGTTATGTACTTTGGGGGCTCTAGAGTCTGGAGAAGAAATTGAAGAGCAGCTTGGTCCTTGGACTTCTCTCTGTTCCTGTTGCTGCCTTTCGTTTCTTAATGTTAGTCTTGGTAGGTGCATTTTGAGAATGGACTTGGAGACTGTCCAAGTCAGTTCTATTGATTCAGATGCAGAGGGTGTTGCTGAAGAAAGTAAGGCCTATAGTATATAGGGAGGGCCTTGGCAGACTGAGAGGGCTCTGGGGACAAGTATGAGGTGTCCAGAGGCTCAGGATTAGAGCTGTGCCTTCAAGTTGGTGGCTTGGATGTGGTAGGCCTCCTGTTGCCTGACTTGGTTGGCAGCTCAGTGTTTCTCTCCTGGAACATTTGAGTTTGTTGTGCTGTCTGTGACCTCTCAGTGGTGTGTTCTGAATCGGAGTCTCTTTCTTGTTGGCTTGCAGAGGGAGTGACATCCAACACCAGTGACAGCGAAAGCAGTTCCAGTAAGTGTGTGTCATTCTCTCCCATGTTGTATAGCTCCACTGTTTGTCCCTGCCATTCTCATTCCAGTGTTGCACGACTGCCATTTCTGTTCAGAGGCTAGTGCTTCTTTTAGCCACGCACACTTTGAGATCCTGAAAAATGCTGTGGCCAGTTTGTTCTCCTGAGGAGACAGGGTTTGCCTCGTGAATTAAATAAAGATTATGAGACCTGTAGGTCTGGCCAGGACCTGACTTAAAAACATCCCTGGGGCCCTGGAAAGTGTGTGCTGCCCATGAGTAACTCCTTGGGCACTGTGGGGTATAGATGCTGCAAATTTTACAGAATTGTTCAGAAACAAAGAGAAAAATGGTTTTTTAGGCTATTGTCCTAAATCTGCCTTTCCAGGTCACTAGGACCTGGGGTTGAGGCCTGGTGTCCTCACCTTTTAGTTGGGTTGAGCTATCAGGTGACTGCCAAGTTTCCTTCTGGAGGTCCTGTGACCAGACCAGAGAAGCCATAGTCCATGAATTTTGGGAGCACTGGCCTCTCAGTAGTCGTGGAGGTGAGAGCCAGTGAAAAATCTGTCCTGGAATCTTAGTGAGCATCCTTCAGCTGAATGCAGATATTGCTGCCTTCCTCAGTATTGCTCTCAGCCACTTTGGGGCCTCTGGGGACATCGTTGCTTAGGATATATGCAGCTTGAACCATGAGGAGAGAGCAGAGCTCAGCACTGCTCTTGAAGCACTCTGGGAACCTTAGCCCAGCCTTGTGCCACTTTCTGGATGCTTCTTGCAGTGGCAGAGGGCAGGTAGACCCTTAAAAGGATGAAGTCAGGCTACAGCTTTGGGGATCTGCATTAGTGCCCTTGTTCCCCTGCCTGCAGATGAGGGCATAAGAGTAGTGCCTCTTGAACAGGTACCAGAGCAAGAGGGCAACTGAGCACAGTAGACTATTAAGAAACTGGACTTTTTTTGTTGGAGGTTTTATGGATCCTGGGTCATGTCCCTTTGCTCAGCTATAATTTGCTGAAAGAGAGAACTACTGATTCCTGCCTCAGAAGCAGTGAAAGGTTTCCACTGCTTTCTTGCCAAACAGCAGAGAGGACCATGGGGCAGGTCTTTGTGCCACATGATGAGGCTTTCTGGCAGATATGGGTGTGGGGTCTAATGCTATAGAGAGATGAAGGATGCTGGGAGACAGATCATAAAGTGCTAACATGTCTCTTTTTTTGTTGCAGAAGGACAAGAGGATGCTATTTTGTCATATGAGCCAGTGACACGACAAGAAAGTAAGACCCCCTCTGAGAGTCTTGCCTTCCAGTCATGTTGCTCAACACAGTGGTTGGCTGTGGTCACAGAAACAGAGGGAAATCCCTGGGGGAGTAGGAAATCATGACTCATTGCACCTGGGCTCCTTCCTTATTCTCTGCCTCATCCTAGTATCTGTTATAGGGAAGGTCCTTCCGTGTGTGCCTCTCAGCTGTATGTTTGCCTGCTGCTGCAGTGCCTTCCAGTAAATAGGACAGATTTACAAGGTAGACAAAGATCTCTTTTAGTAGATATAGCCACTGCCAAAAGAGAGGCCCTCGTCCCTCCCTTCAGTGGCTATTCTGAAAAACAAAACAAAACAAAAGAAAACAACTCGCTCGGCCAGTGACCTCGACACAGAGATTTCTCCTAAATCTGTTAGATGGGGCAGTACTCTTACTTGCAGCCTTGCGTTATACTTAGAGGTTCTCACCTTAGAAGCTCTTTGTATTTGGAATTCAAAGCCAGAGGATGGCCATGGACGCCTCATGCTGTTGGACTTGTGGCTCTGGGGCCCATGTGTTCCAGCCAGACTCTGAGGTGGAACAGGCTGTGTGGTGGGAGCCTCTGTTCATTGTTTCCCTGCTCTCCCTCTCCAGTTCACTATGCAAGGCCTGTGATTATCCTGGGCCCAATGAAGGACCGAGTCAATGATGACCTGATCTCTGAGTTCCCGCATAAATTTGGATCCTGTGTGCCACGTAAGCACCCTGGAAGGCTTTGGGAATGAGACGTGATGCCTTGGGAACTGTTGCTCTGATGTTTGATGGGAAGGGTCTGGCATCAGATTCAAGGGCTATGTTGGAATGTGGATACATGGAATATCTTGGAAGAGATTAGGAAGAGGTAGATTCCCAAAAAGCTGATGCAGTTGGGAGGACTAAGACATTAGGCTTGGTGACTTGCTCCCTTGGAGAGAAGTTCGGGTGGTGATAGTGAGGTATGGCTGGCAAAAATAAGGAGGCCCAGCCAAAGTGGAGCTGGTGTGACTTGATCTGTGGTCCATCAGATTCCCTTTGCCAGGTCTTGGCTAAGGAAATATCACCTTTCTGCTTTAGTTGAAGAGCAAGCAAATATCCCGTGTGTTGTGGGTTGGGGGGACAGACCTGGATGTTGAAAGAGAAGTAGGCAAGACAGACTTCTTCCAAACTGCTTTCCCTCTAAATTCTTCTGAAAAAAAAATTGGAATGGTCCTATGACCCTGGTGAGAGAGGAACAAGTCAGCTTTCTGGACTGGGGCAGCTCATTGTCCTTGGGCCGTACAGCATTCCCTTTCTTCCTTCAGATACTACCCGGCCTCGGCGTGATAATGAGGTAGATGGACAAGACTATCACTTTGTGGTATCCCGAGAACAAATGGAGAAAGATATTCAGGACAACAAGTTCATTGAGGCAGGCCAATTCAATGACAATCTTTATGGGACCAGCATCCAGTCGGTCCGGGCAGTTGCAGAGAGGGTAAGTAGAGAGGAGACTGCTGGGTTGAATAAGCCTTAAAGGGAAGATAGAAATGTCCACCCTGAAGTTCCACTTGAATCCTCATCCTTCAAACACAGGGCCCTACTGAGAAAAGCCATGGCAGCAAGGCCTCTGCCTCCTTCATGCAACATACCCCAGAACTTCCCTTACCAGGCAATAGGGAACCCTCTGCAGGCATAACCTTTTCCAGGTAGTAGGAGCAAAATATGGAGCCTGACTCCCTCACTCAGGGTGGCCCAGGGCTCCCTACCCCAAGGAGGGTATTGGGAATGCCACTGTATATCTGCTTGGGGTCGGGCAGTCAGGGCTAATACAAGTCTCTGCTTTTTCAGGGCAAGCACTGCATCTTAGATGTTTCTGGCAATGCTATCAAGAGGCTGCAGCAAGCACAACTTTACCCCATTGCCATTTTCATCAAGCCCAAGTCCATTGAGGCGCTTATGTAAGTGTTTGTTGGGACTTCAAAACCCACAGCCAGGATGGGGCCCGGAAAAGGAAAAAGAGAATAAAGTGACTTGTGGGCAGGGGTAGGAACCAATGGAAGCTTGAAGGACCTAGCTCGGATCACTGGGTCCTCCTCCTGTTCTGAGCATCTGTGCATTTATCCCCAATTGGGCCTCTGGCCCTGGAAGGTTTGAGGAAGGAGTTGAGCCATTGGCCACTGCTGCTTTGAGAGGGCAGCTTGGCTTTCAGGAAGCCTGGAACAATCCTTTATGTAAACCAAAACATGGAATCTAGTCTGCTACTGTTTTTCTTTTGTGTCTTTGGCAGGGAAATGAACCGACGGCAGACATATGAACAAGCAAATAAGATCTATGACAAAGCCATGAAACTGGAGCAGGAGTTTGGAGAATACTTTACAGGTAAAAATCCTGCTGCCCAGCCTGGTAACATGGTAGCAGCCAGATATCTATTCTATAAAGGTCACAAAGAACTTTAGATATCGTGCATGGAATCTCTGTTTGCTTTTGAGCTCAAACTTACCCAAAGTCCTCAGGTTCCCTCCATTGAGTTATTTAGCGGCTTAGTCAGTTGATAGTACAAACCACCATTACTAAATGCTGCCTTGTATTGTTAATTTATTTTGTCTTCTTGTCCTTGCTAGATTGTTGGTGCCTCCAGTCCATTGCCTTGCATGTTTTAGATGCTGAACAACCATTTGTTGATGATGATTCCTTAACTGTCGTGTTCAAGTTGTCTGTCAGTGCATGTGCACGCATGTGTATGTATGTCTGTTGTGTGTGTGAGATTATATTGTTGTCTCCTGTAGAAGGTCAGTTCACAAAAGGCTGGGAAGATTTCTATGAAATACATTCCTTACCTTTTAAAGTGCGGTGACTTCTATATGCTGGTTGGTGCTGAGTAAATTCTAGCTGCTAGTTTAACTGGGTAAAGAATTCGTAAATGTACTCTCATACCTTGGATCTTTGGCGCTCACTTCACTGTTAACATCTGTGTTCTTGTTTGCTGGACTGACCTCTGACATAGAGCAAATGTGATGGCCCTGGGAGCATTGCCCTTTGCCAGAAATTGTGACTTGCAGCTCCTTCTCTAGATCACTGAGATTTTCCAAATCTTTCAGTCAGGCTATTTTAGAAGTCCAAGTTGCCAGCCCTATGGTGGCCAAGAGCAACGTGAGCTGCAATGTCTGACCTATAATGGGTACTCGATAAACAGTTTTTGTTTTTGTTCTTTTGAATAAACACAGTTCCTCTTCATCACTAGTTAGTCTTACTGCCTCTCAGCGAATTGACTTCAAGCCCTGGGCTTGGAGCTGCTAGCCAGTTTTCCTTACTGCTTTAAACTAGCAGCCAACTAATCAAGCCAAACCCACACTTCTGTGTGTGTTGTCCTTCATGCCTGTGGGGTGAGTTATCGGGTTGTTGGGAGAGGCAGAATTGCTGGGTTTGGGGGGTATGCTGTGGAGCACAGTAATAATTTTGTTTTCCTCTTCACTTTAGCCATTGTGCAGGGTGACTCACTGGAAGAGATTTATAACAAAATCAAACAAATCATTGAGGACCAGTCTGGGCACTACATTTGGGTCCCATCCCCTGAAAAACTCTGAAGAATCCCCTCCAACCATTCTCTTGTGAACAGAAGAAATCAAGTCCCTCTTCCCTCCTCCCTCTTCATTCCTGTCCCCATGGGGAGAACAAATGACTACTGTTCTTGTCCCCTTTTTTAGATATGTCAAAAAAAATTGAGTTTTCTAGTCCTGTTTTTTTTTTTTTTAATTTTTGGTTTGTTTTAGTTTATTTTTTGGGATGATGCCATCTCACTCATCACGTGACTGTACCCATTCCTGCATGGACCTTTCCCAAGCGCTTGCAGAGGTGCAAATCCATCAGAGTCATTGTTTTCTTAAAAATCAAGCAGAAGTGAAGAGAAGCAAGGAGGACTGATGGAAAAGACAGACTCTGGACAGCTACATGGAGTGTGAATTGAGCTATATGCACAACATGACGAGATGCCCCTCGGCATTTCCTCATAGCTGTATTGCTGTCTTGCAGCTCTGAACAGTGCAACATCATGACAACAGAAAGTATCTTATTTATATATATATATGTAATTTATATAAAATATATAGAAATTATTATATATATATTATACACTCTCATATAATATATATATATTCACACACATTTGGACTAGAGAATCTATGGAGACTTCATCAGTGGTACTTTGTTATTAGAGAAATGTTTTAATTTTCATATTCCAATCAGATGGCATCTTATATCCCAACTGGTTGGGAAGGGATTGAAAATTATGGTAGTAAGTGCTATACTAAGGGCACTCGCATCTGCTCATTCTTTTGAGAGAGAAGGTTTTCTGTAGGAGGGGGTTCAGCTTGAGGCCTGCAAGAGAGGGCTTTTTGCCTGGGGACAGGAGGTTGGAGACTTGACCCTAAAGCAGCTGCTGCCCTTGAAGTGCAGTCAGTCCTATGTGTGGAACAAGGGAGAATGGCTAATGATGCTCCATATTAAATTGCCTATTGTTTTATGCCACCTGGTGTGTCTGCATGAGAGGTTTCCGTTTTGTTCATTTTTAAGCTGCTGTTAAACCAAAACCATGTTGTGCTACTGTGTCAGCCTTTTCATTATTCCAAATTTTACTTTTACTATTTAAGTGAATGCATAGAATCCTATTTGACAGTGTTCAAAAGGCTTCTAATGCTCTGAAGGAGCCAGGCCTTGTGCTATAGTCGGTGACCTAGGCCTGGCCTGCTAATCAGCAAAAGGGAAAGTGTAGGGTAAGAGCTGGGGGGCTCTGCAGTTTAGTGCTGTCCCTTCACTTACCTGCCAAAGGCATGCAAGACTCAGCTGAGATTCTTCAAAGGGCCCACTGACAGGGCTGGGGAGTCACTTTCCTTCCAGTTCTGTGTGGGGACAATGGAACAGCACTAGGCTTGGTCAGCCGTATACTTAGTTTGATTTGGGCTTTTTTTTTTTTTTTTTTGCAGCTGCTTCATATGCCCTACCCCAGCCCGCTCACCAACAGCTGGTAGCTTACTATTTCTTCAAGAAGAAAGTAGACTTTAATGCTGTAAATTTGAGCCATAGTGCAAAGATTCACCTCCTAGTGAGATGTGAAACTTTGTTGCTTTTTCCTAGAGTCCAATGGCAGTGATTGTGGCCAAGGGAGTTTGTTTCTGAACACAAATGCAGGCAGCAAGTGTGGTTCAGGCCCAGCCCCACCCCACTCTGCTTCTTAAAGCCAGCCTGCCTCCCTCCCCTCCATGCTGCAGGAGTAACACGGGAGAAGAAAATGGAAATGCTCAGCTGTAGGGTTGAGTCGGCCATTTCCTAACCCATGTGGTATGATCAGTGCAAACAATTCTCTTCTGAAGATGCTTAAGTGCTACCAGCCAAATGGGGGAGATCTGTGAACAGTGTTATCCTACCAACATGATAAGACTAATTGAGTGTGGGGCCCAGAATGAGGGTAGAGAAAGGGCAGCAGCTTTACCTAGGCAGTACACTGGACTGAAGGCAAAGAGGGATAAAATGATGGCTAATTATGACTCTGGTGAGGAGGGGGTGAGCAAAGAGTGTGCATTTCTATGATGTTAACTAAGTGATATATTCTGAATGATGCTCAGCCCTCTGCCTCTCCTGGAGAAGAAATGCAAAGATTAAAAGTAAGCATGACACTAGTTGGTTTACCAGTGTTCCTTCCAAGGAGACATATATTTTTTAATAAACGATAGTTGCAATGAACTGTGGCTCAGAGACCTTTTTGAAGTAGCTGAGAAGGGAGGGTGGGTGCACAGCAATGGGACAGTTCCAGACCTTTGTTTGGGGGCCCAAAGACCCTCTACTCAGTGATGAGCAGCTGACTGAGCCAGGAGTTCCTCTGGATGGTTATAGACATGGGTGGTGGTAACAAGTCCTTTGAGAAAGGTGGTGTGCTCAGTCTGCCGCTGCAGCCCCCAAATGCTGCCTAAAATAATAGCACAAACTGGGTGGGTGGGGCCCCATCCTTGGTGGCGAAATGCTGACATTTTCCCAAAAGGTACCCAACATGGGAGGTAGCTGCAGAAGGAAAGGTGTTTGTTAGAGAAATCCGGGGGCCCAGTTAGCAGCAGAGGACTGAGTAATAAGATAGCTAAGAGAAAATTGGCCTACCAGCTACCGATGCTTCTGGCAAGCATTGAGAGTTCAGGGGAAAATGTGGGTGGTAGGGGCACAGAGTAGCCCCCAGGTGGCAGAGTAGGCTGGCAACCTCCCTGTGGCCCCCAGAAGCAGAGGCTGAGTGCTTAGAGAAAGTATTTATGACATGGCTGACGTCTCTGCCACATGGGTTGAGAAGCCGGAGGAAGTGTTACCATAGTGAAACTCGAGAGCGACTATGGAGTGAATGCATGGCCCTACTGTGTGTGGGCTGAATCACTTTACAGAGGGCTTTCTTTAACACTTTCTTATTTGCTAGAAAAGTAGCCCGACAAATGGGAGTCCCCAAAGAGCTCGGCAGGGCTTAAGGAGATCCAGCTCCTTCGTGGAGAACAAAGAGTGGGTCTATAGACAGTGCATTGAGAGTCTGTCTCACCAACTAAGGTCCCTCCTAGAGGAGGTACAGTTGAAGAAAACGGAGCCCAGTGTGAGAAGATAACGGTACAACTTGATAACACCAAAGGTAGACCTACCCAGCTGTGGCCTGGTGGAGAGAGCCCTTTCCTCACAAGGAGCACCTCTGCTGCTGACCCCACAGCTAATTATATCTCGATTTCCTCATCTCTGTCGGAAAAAAACCTGCGTGACCAAACCTGAAGAGATTCATAGGATGAGACTCATGACTAAATAAAATACTTGTTCAGACGCAAATGACCAGTTCTGTTTGAGGTTGAGAGTGTGTCTGGAAATGAGCTGATGAGAACCAAATCTTTACCCAATGCCAAGAGTGAAAGTCAAAAGTCTCAAAGACAAAGTTAATATGGATACAGAAGGAAAGAAGAGGTGAGCTGCAGGACCAGGAAGAGACCAGAGGGGAGGTATCTTGAGTGAACCAAGACCAACCTGAAAAGGATGGGACTGAAAAGGGGCATCAGGCTTGAGCAGAAAGCTCACTACTAAAGGATAAGGGAGACTTTCCAAAGGTGCTAAACATGGAAGCCCAAGGTTTCAGACAACCCTGTGGAAAGAATATGAGGTGTTAGAGAGCTGCTAGTTTTCTAAAGGTAATCCAATAAATTAGTGCTGAAGTTAAAAACAAGCCTAGATGCATGGGAAACTCTACTTGGGCCTTGGCAGTATTCACTCTGTCTCAGTATTCCCAAGTTTTGTCCTTTATCCCTCTTCCCATCTAGGATTTCATGGCCTCAATTCTACTAGTGCTTTTATCCATTCATTCAGTTCCTTGGCCCCTCTAAGGCATTTTGTTAGTGTTACAAAGAATTCTGAAGCTCACATGCAGATTTCCTCAAAAGCCGCCTTAGTTCTTCACTTTCGAGAAGTAGCCAAACCCCTGTACCTGTACACCTTAGCTCCACCCCAATAAACAGGGTGTAGATGCATTGTCACTTTAGAAATGAAGCCCAAACTGGATTTCATCTGAAAAGCCATTTCTTTGTGCTCATCATTATACCATCGGACTGGTGTTTTTATTTTTTCATGTTAGAATAAACTACCTCATGTCCCATCCCTCCTCAACCACTGTTACTCTAACCTACCATACCTAGCATGCCTAGAAGAACTGGAAAGTGGGTGGTGTGAGAAGTAGGCTTCAGACCTGCATTCTCTCAGTTGAGAGCATGTACAAGAGGAGGTTCTCCTAACTGGCCTTTCTGTTCCCTGACAGTCAATCCTCCAGATAGCTGACAGTTTGTTATCTAAAGGGCCATACCCTCTCCATGGTACCCTATTACCTATAGGCAAAAGCCCAAACTCCTTAGCATGACCCTTCCGTCATCAGGCCTTGGCCTTTGTCTCCTGTCTAATCTTTAGCTGTGTTCTCTTGGCTCCAGCCACTGGAGTTCCCTGAGTGCACCAAAACCCTCTGTATCTCTGCTCATGTTCCTTTTTCTGCCTATAAATGTCCTTGTTGTCACCCCATCTTGCTTACCTGGAAGACTTCCCATGTTTTATAAAAACCAACCAATTTCTTGTATTTTGCCTTAGCACCCCTTTGGCTGACTAATACAATGTGCTTTCACCATTTCTATTCATTTACAAACATTGACAAACAATTTTTTACCAGTTTTTCAGATTAAACCTTAGCTTTCCATTCTCTAACCACATTCTTTTCTCTGGTGACTTACAGTCTAGCTATTAACTTCATGAGCTTGTTCATTATATTTAGCTCATGATAGCAGAATCATACAGTCTTTGTCCTTTTGTGTCTGGCTTGCTTCACTCAACATAATGTCCTCTAGGTTCATCCACATTGTCATATGCTTCACAAATTCATTTCTTCTTTTTTTAACAAATAATTTTTATTGATAGATAATAAAGTATACAATTCATTCAAAGTGTACAATCAGTGGTGTTTGGGGTAATCATAGTTGTACATTTATCACTTCAATCATTATTAGAGCATTTTCTTTCTTTTTAAAAAAATTGAGCTGTAATTGATTTCAAAGTACTTTTCCCCCCTCCTCTTCTCCACCCTGCTGTTTTTGTGTCTGTGTCCATTTGCTGTGTGATCTTCTGTATCTATTTCTCTTTTTGTCTTCTCATTTTTCTCCTCTGGGATTCACCAGGATTCGATCCTGGGGACCTCTGATGTGGAGAGAGGTTCTCTGTCAATTGCGCTACCTCAGTTCCTGGTTTCTGCTGTGCTTCGCCTTGACTCTCCCAGACAACAAACTTCATCCAATATCTGTTTTTGGAATTCATAACCATATCAAACTGCTACAGTCAGTATGTGCCTGTTTGAAGTTATTTATAAATCCCCAAAAGGAAAAGATTATGTTTGTAAACTAATCTATTCCTCTGGGTGTGATGCCAACAAAAAACACCTGCCAATCTCTTTATGCTTCCCTGGCCACACATAGCTGCTATCCCGTTTACATCTTTCTATTTATTTGTATTTATATTTTGTTAGTATAAAATATGCAATATCCCCCATATTCATATTTCACATAAGGTTTCACTGTTATACAGTCCCATGTTACATTTTTTAGCTTTCCTTCCAGTAATATTATAACCTTGGACTTACCCTTTCAACCACTGTGGTACCCATATAATAGCACTGCTCGTTACAAACACTATGATGTGCTTTCATAATTTCTATTCACTTCTAAAGATTTACAACCTTTATATGAATTCTGCACATTTTAACCCTTAACTTTTTTTTTTATTGACTTTGTAATAATATTACATTAAAAATATATATGTGAGGTCCCATTCAACCCCCCCCCACCCCCCCCCAACAACACTCGTTCCCATCATCATGACACATCCATTGGATTTGGTAAGTACATCTTTGGGCACCTCTGCACCTCATAGACAATGGTTCACATCATGGCCCATACTCTCCTCCATTCCATCCAGTGGGCCCTGTGAGGATTTACAATGTCCGGTGATTACCTCTGAAGCACCATCCAGGGCAGTTCCATGTCCCAAAGACGCCTCCACCTCTCATCTCTTCCTGCCTTTCCCCATACCCATCGTCCACCATGTCCACTTTTCCCAATCCAATGCCACCTCTTCTATGTGGACATTGGATTGGTTGTGTCCATTGCACCTCTATGTCAAGAGGAGGCTCAGATTCCACATGGATGCTTCATGCAATCCTCCCATTTTCAGTTGTAATCACTCTAGGCTCCATGGTGTGGTGGTTGTCCTTCTTCAACTCCTTCTTAGCTGAGTGTGGTAAGTCCAATAGATCAGATTGTAGGTGCTGGAGTCTGTTGAGGCTCAGGACCTGGCTATCACATTGTCAGTCCAGAGATTCAAATCCCCTAAATATATCTTAAACCCCAACATTAACTGCACCTCCAGCACATTAGCATGAAAGTCTTATGAAGGGAGATCCCATCTGAGTCCAGATTCATCACACATAAACACCATTTCCAAAGAGGGGCCATCTGCCCTGGTAGTTAACCCCATCGGCCATGACCATAACTCCCATGGGTCTCTTTAGCCCTCAAAGGAACCAATACCTGGGGGTTGTATCTGCTTTATCTGTCTCTCTGACTCTTCTCAGTTGTGCATGAGGGCAATCCTTCTGCCAGCCTCCAGACTCTTTTTTAGAAACTCGTAGCCATATAGACTCATTTCTCCTTTCCATTTCCCCCTTACTTTAGGTCAAACAGCATTTTAAAGTCATGGTATTTTATGTAGACATTTAACCCTTAACTTTTATTTCTTCTACCTCTTTCTGTTTTCTGGTGACCTATATACTAATTGTTATTTTTTTATTTTTTTATTTAATTCATTTTTTAAAATAATATTACATTAAAAAAATATGAGGACCCATTCAACCCCACCGCCCCCACCCCCAACTCCCCCCCACAGCAACACTCTCTCCTGTCATCTTGACACATCCATTGCACCTGGTAAGTACATCTCTGGGTATTGCTGCACCCCATTGTGTCTCTTTTTTTTTTTTTTTAAAGATTTATTTTTATTTATTTAATTCCCCTCCCCTCCCCTGGTTGTCTGTTTTTTCTGTGTCTTTTTGCTGCGTCTTGTTTCTTTGTCCGCTTCTGTTGTCGTCAGCGGCACGGGAAGTGTGGGCGGCACCATTCCTCGGCAGGCTGCTCCCTCCTTCGCGCTGGGCGGCTCTCCTTATGGGTGCACTCCTTGCACGTGGGGCTCCCCTACGTGGGGGACACCCCTGTGTGGCATGGCACTCCTTGCGCGCATCAGCACTGCGCATGGGCCAGCTCCACACGGGTCAAGGAGGCCCGGGGCTTGAACCGTGGACCTCCCATGTGGTAGACGGACGCCCTAACCACTGAGCCAAAGTCCGTTACCCCCATTGTGTCTCTTTTTGATGCATCATATTTTGCTGTGTGACTCACTTGCATGGGCACTGGCTCACCACATGGGTACTTAGGCTCACCACATGGGCACTCACGCAGGCACTTGTGCGGGCACTGGCTTACCCATGTGGGCACTTGCGCAGGCATGCTTTCTCTTCTTTTTCACCAGGAGGCCCCAGAATCCTGCCATATGGTAGGTGGAAGCTCTATCACTTGAGCCACATCTGCTTCCCTCTTTGATTTCTTTGAACAATGTTTTTGTAGTTTTCTGAATATAGATTCTTTACATTCCTGGTTAAATTAATTCCAAGATATTTAAGTCTTTTTGTTGCTATTGTAACTGGAACTTTATTCTTCATTTCCTCCTTAGCTTGCTTATTACTAGTGTATAGAAACACCGGATTTTTGTGTGCTGATCTTGTATGCTGCCTCTTTGCTGACCTTAATTAGCTCTAATTACTTTGTTCTAGATATTTTGTGATTTTCTATATATAGGATCATGTCATCTGCGAATATTGAGAGTTTCATTTCCAATATGAATGCCTTTTTTTTTTTTTTTAAAGATTTATTTATTTATTTAATTCCCCCCCCCCCCTCCCCTGGTTGTCTGTTCTTGGTGTCTATTTGCTGCGTCTTGTTTCTTTGTCCGCTTCTGTTGTCGTCAGCGGCACGGGAAGTGTGGGCGGCGCCATTCCTGGGCAGGCTGCTCTTTCTTTTCACGCTGGGCGGCTTTCCTCACGGGCGCACTCCTTGCGCGTGGGGCTCCCCCACGCGGGGGACACCCTCGCGTGGCACGGCACTCCTTGCGCGCATCAGCACTGCGCATGGCCAGCTCCACACGGGTCAAGGAGGCCCGGGGTTTGAACCGCGGACCTCCCATATGGTAGATGGACGCCCTAACCACTGGGCCAAAGTCCGTTTCCCATGAATGCCTTTTATTTATTTTTTCTTGCCTAATTGCTCTAGCTAGAATTTCTAGCACAATGTTGAATGACAATGGTGACAGTGCACATCCTTGTCTTGTTCCTTAGAGGGAAAGCTTTCAACCTTTCCCCATTGAGTATCATGTTGGCAGTGGGTTTTTCATATATGCCTTTTATCGTATTGAGGAATTTTCCTCTTATTATTTTTTGAAGTGTTTTTATCAAGAAAGAATGCTTGATTTTGTCAAATGCTTTTTCTGTAACAATCGAGATATCATGTGGTATTTTCC